>NC_092793.1:69207124-69500979 GCF_918797505.1 Bemisia tabaci | reverse complement strand
AAAAAAAAAAATTTTAAAGTAAAATCAAAAAATTATTCGATGTTAAGAAACGACCTGACAATATTTGACGTGCTTATGACGACGGATTTCTGCATTGAATGCGAGGCAGGTAACTCTCTATTCCAAGGTCTCAAAGATGTTTAACTAAACTTTTTGGAACTATCCCCCCTTACTGACGTTATTAGGGGCTTGATGCAAACAATGTTCAGGTTCCATAATTGCTTCATTAATTAAGTTTATTATTATTATTATCATCATCATCATCACACTCACCTGCGAAATGAGGAACATGTAAAATAATATCATTTTAAAGGTGATTGCAAGAGGAGAACGGCCAAAGACATCACCCGCGCTGAGGCTCAATAACTCACTGATTCAGCTCGAAGCAACGTAATAAATGATACGTGTAGTTATGGTGTCGGTGCCTCAGCCGGGCTGTGCTGTGTTGCCAATTGTTGGAGGATAGGTAACACTTGCCCGGATGTGGCACCGTTCATTATTCCAGGAGCGCCAAAAATAGAATCGAAACTGAGATAAAATTACCCCCGTAGATTTGGATGAATAAAACAAGCGCGGGAAAGCTCAAATACGTTTGTATTAGAGAAGCGCTGTAATGGGATTCATCAGTGTTCCGAGTTGAGAATCTGCGATAAGAGATCGCGCTACTGTCGCGTCGACGGCGCTAGAGTCCCTTTATACTGAGAGTCAAGACAATGTGAATCCATTTCTGATTGGTTCCCGTATTTTAGGCCTTCACTGTGTCACAAACGGGAATAAAGATTACATTTTCACCGATTGCAAAGATTATAATCTGGAATGGACCAGGGAATTACGGGTTCGGCAAGGAACAAACGGAATGAGAGAAGGAACGGAGAAAGGAATTTGAGAATGGGCCGATCAAGGATTACGTAAAACGTTCAATTTCTGTAATCTTTATTCCCGTTTGTGACTCCATGAGGGGTGTTGTCTTGACTCTCAGTATAAAGGGACTCTAGACGGCGCGGCGCTCTGGAAAGACCGCGAAGTGCGAATCAACGTGATCTAGCTAAGCTGTGATACAATATCGAAAATCTATTGCATTTTTTCAAATTTGGCAAAAATTCAGTTCGAGCCTTGTATTTGAGCTATCTTCCTGAAAAGATTCATCTCGATTGACGCTATGATAAAGTAGGATTAACCTAACCGGCGAAGGCACCGCAAAGCGAATAGGTACGGTACGGGATTTCTGAAATAGGCACGGTTCGAGGTGAAATTTGAAAAAAGTATAGGTCATAAATTGAAATTTTGAAAAAAAAATGAGTTCTAAGCATAGATTTGAGCAATTTGCTGTCAAATTTTCAGCCAAATCAATGCCATAATAAACTTGGAATCATTGAACGGCGCGGCAACTGCAACTCGGATCGATTCACTATCATCTATCTCCGTTCCAAAGAATATTGTGGTAATACTAGGCCATAAATTGAAATTTAAAGAAAAAAAAAGAGAAAAAAGTTCTAATTATGAATTTGAGCGACCGCCTACTGTCAAATTATCAGCTCAATCAATGCCAAAATAAACTCGGGATCGTGAAAATGGCGACTGCACAGCGGATTGATTCACTATCAGCCGCTTTCTACGTCCAACGGTTTCAGCAAGCTTCTCAATCGAGCAATGTTAATTTCCCACCATGTGTTGTTCAAACTATTAGCAATTAGCTATAGCTGAGCCAAAGCGTCAAGATTGAGGTTGCCAGATTTTTATATCGCAGAGACTGTCATGATAACGTTTAGCACGGGATGTGAATCACGTAGAGCATTGAGTTTTCATGAGCGGGTGGTTTGAATTCACGCATCAAGAATCAATATTTATCTCCATAAAGAATTAACTGCGGTAATTTTTTTCGTGCGCATCGTGTTCTGCGTGAAATTTAATTACGAAACATGTATCAGAATGCTGAAATTCGTACCTTGTCTAGTGGTCCATTGTTGATAAAAATAAACAAACATAGTGGAAGATAATAATTCGAACTGAAGAGGGAATAAATAGTGACGCGCGCAATTGTGTAAACTAGAGTGAAATTTGAAGGTAATCGAGGATTGAGCATTTGTTATGATTTTTATCACAGAAATCGGGGTCTAAGTCCACAAAATCTCAAAATGGAGTTATTGATGCCAAAGCGAACATAAAAGTTTGTTTCATCTTTAATGCGACTTGTTCAGGGCACGACATTTCCTTATCATAATACAACTTTCGGTCCTGAATTGGCATAGAAATGAATTGACCCTCTCAAAACTTATCTTTAACACTTTCGAGATTTCTCTGTCGAAATTAAAAAAGGAAAAATCTGAAAATCCGATTTTTGGATCCAATTTGATAAAAATCTCTCTACTGGCAATAAATTTTCCTTTATGGACTAAGGTCCTTTTTCCCGTGGACAGTCATGTATGTGCATTAAAAATACTTCTATGCAATTAACTCTGTGAGGGTACATTAACTAAACATGTTAGATGAGCGTAATCTTATCTTTTAAAGCCCAGGAAATGATGAACGCTCCTTGTATGCGCTAAGCCGAAAGCTGGCCGTATTTACCGAGTACCTAACTTAAATCAGACACATATATCCATATTATAAAAATTGCTGTAGTAAATTGAAACCGAGTTAAAGTAAATTTAACTACTTGGAGAAATTATTAATCTTAGTGATAATTATTAAAATAGTAAGAAGTTGGTAATTGCAACACAGTAGCGTTGCAGCAACGTGCCCAGCGAATAACGATTTTTCTTTATAAATAGAAGTATGTATACAAATGCAAAAATAAAAATTCACTTTCAAAAATCATTTAATTCTATAATAAATTATGGATACATTTTTTCTCTAATGAGATCGTAATAATACAATTTTGAATGCAAGAAAATGTTTAATAATCAAGAATATAGGATAAATGAATATAATAATCAAGGGGGAAAAAATGAAAACAATACATGAAACGTTTCGAATAATTTTGAAAAACGAATTTTAGCGGTATAGCTATTTTTTATTTTGAGGGAATGTTGTCGAATTGCAATTATTTAGAATTTGGAAGAGACCCGGCTAATGATCACTGTACAATGTGCTAGGCACTAAATCTTGTATCGGCAGAAATACCGAGATTCGCGTTTTCGGCACTAAGAATTGAGATTTAATCAATTGTTGTACGCATGTTTGCAATTTGCATTTTTAACCTATTTTGGATGAATTATTTTGATAATTCAAGTACGGAAAATATATAGTTTCACACTTAAAATTACTAATTAGAACTTTCAGTTTAATATCAATCTACTGGATCTAGAATTGTATGATTGGAGAGTGATAGTTATCACGAGATACGCATTTCTGCCATCTAAGTGCGTTTTGAACCTGTTTTTGACGGATTTTGATTAAATTAAAATCAAAAATATCGTTTCACACTTAAATTTACTTTTGACAAGCTTCAACTGATCCCAAACAGCTAGATCAAGGATTGAATGATTCGATTGAATCAACAACTGGCCATTAGGATTAATCTTGAATTATTCTTTGCATTGGCTCAGAGAATGAATAATGAACATAAACGCCGCGCCGCTAGTAATACGGGTATATTAAGAAATCATAGAGATATGATATAACATTTTTCAGCAAATATTACTGTTTTCTTTACTATACCAAGCATTCAACAACTAACACAATTCTCATGATATCAAATTGCATACCTCTATAATTGAAGGAACTTTCAAATTGTTAGTATACATTTTACATTATTCAAAAAATATAATTACTTTAGGAGGGTTTTTTCCCCCTGTGAAAAGGGCAATAAGAACTTAGATTTTAATAACTTTATGCGCCGTTTGCATTGTACATGAAATATATATATGCACATCATTTTCAAAATAATAACATTACGTTCAATTTACTTTAGAGACTTGGTCAACTTAAAAATAACATGATATCAAATCGCACATCCACACAATTGAAAAACGTGCAAATAATTCTAAATTTAAAAATAGTCCAATAATATAAAATAAAAAATAAATAAATCAAACACATAATCATGGCAGGGATAAAAACGATACCAGGACACTGTGCTACCCCAGGCCCACAGCCACGGAAAAATGGTTTCGCATATAATTGTTATGAAGTTTTTCCCCCTGTATTAAATTCCTTTTTATATGTTTCAAGTTAAGTGATGGTGCAAGATTTTTAAAAATCACAAGCATGATCATTAGCAGGGATTTTTCTGCTCACTGTACCATGTAATCAAGGAGTGCTACTTGGCATGGAATTTTTTGGAGGTCCATAGATGAAAAAAGTACACTTATTACATATTTTTTGGCATGCTGAAAGAGGAAGGAAAACTAGTAAAGGGGAATTTTCTACCGTGACTTTCTTGTAAAGTTCCAGTAAGTTACTCTAAGGAAGATGTTAAAGTGTAGTTTAAGCCGTGTCAGAAAAGGGAAGTAAGAACTCGATTACTTCCTTTTATCAATTCAAGTGCGTTCAAGAGGATTCTATGCTAATTTTTAGTAAATTTCAAGGAAGGACCACTTTTACGTATTGAAAACAATATTCATTCTACTTTCGGAGAGCGGAGAGTATTTCCCAACTCATAAATGCATATTTTTATAAAGGGAAAATGCCAATTCTTAGACGAGTCCTGGGCTCCATAAGAATACACGCATTTCATGGCTCATATGCAGACATCTTGACCTGCTGTCTGTATAATAATACCGATTCATGAGTGATCTCTTACCACTAAAAGATAGAATAAATAGAAACATTTATGGAATGATCAAATTGAAAAAGTAAGTCATTCCAATTGAAGTCATTAGGGAGCATGTCAATTTTCCGATGAGCTATAAGGACTCACATGAATGCATGTATTGTAGGACTCATCAGAAAATTGACATATTTCCTATACGAACTTAAAACATATCTGTATCAAGGCATGATTCTGTTACATAGGTGGAACCAGTTTTTGAATGAAATTCTTAGATTAACATCACTCAAGCAGCAAATCAATTTTCTTATATATTTTATTTCAATTTTTTAGTATAAATAGTGCACACCACATGAGCGAGGAACTTGATTTTTGTTCTGAGGCATTCTCCTTTTCACAAGAAATGGCACCCTGTGTAGTTACCCTCCGCTACCCTCCGCCGCGGAAAGGTCTGCATGAGCCTGTTCCCTGCCGCGGGAACCTATAAGAGGTACTAGGTGTCCGCCGTGGAAGGCTACCCGAGCGTCGAGCGACCTATCCGCGGCGGATGGTGTTTGGCAGAGTGATGGCGATATCAAATCGATTATTTCGGTGAATCGATTTTTTGGAAAAAATAATCGAGAGAATCGCATCGATTTTTTGTTGCCGATTTTCAATCGAAATCGATTTTTCGAGCAGAAATCGAATTATTGAAAAAATCGAGATTTTCTGCGTTAATGTGGCACAAAAAGGCCTAAATTCTGCAGTGAAACCCGAGTTTCATTTCAAAGTTCAGTTTCGTTTTTGGCGTTGAAGGTGGGTTTTTAAGTGTTTTAAAATCGACTTCGAAGAAAATCGATTTTTCCTTAAATCGATTTTTTCCATCCGATTTTAAAATCGAATCGATTTTTTCCCGAAAATCAAATCGATTTTCCGAAATCGATTTATTCGGAAAAATCGCCATCCCTACCGGCGCTCACCTTGCGTAGGGACGGGCAGCCTTCCGTTGGGGACAGCTCTTGAGGCTGCTCAAGCCTAGTATTCATTGCGGACAGCACATGTACCCGCAGCCCTGAGTCACAGAAGGCTTAATTCGAATAGGACAGCCTGCCCCTTTTATCTACTATCGGACGTAATTATCCTAAAAGGATATATGAGCAAATGAACCATCCTAAGAGGAACCGTGTTACACGCAAATCCTGGGTACCTACATAGTTCCTTTTCTTTATTCACAGGAACGTAATTACTTTTAACATAAAAAAGTCCTGTTGAGCTATATTTACCCATGGGTGTGGGGGAAAAGGTGATCTTTAATGAGTTGCATCCCTTCCCTGACTATCGTTTTGATCGCACCCGAATATTTTTCGTGACCGATGGCTTTCCGTGCTTCTGCGGTGATCTTGATCCCGGTTTTAAAAAATTGTGAGATTCTCCGGTTTTTAATGGCTGACAAGTTCTCTTCGGTCAGAGGTAGGTTCAGTAGCTGGTCAATATCAATGTGTGAAGATACGACGTCCATATTTGCTATGTTAAACACATGAGCAATGTCTTTTTTTATAAATAAAATCTGATAAACAGGTGTCTCCATCATATTTAAAGTTCCCAGCGAGCGGTGGTCGAAATCAAAACCGATGAACAATGATTCGAAAACGTTTACCAAAGTTTCTAAATCCTCATTTTCGCGAAGCTTATAATAAGACGAGAGAGTGTTGAAACGATCGAATAGAAATTTTTGAAAATCAGAGGCATTGTTATTTAAATGATTAAAAGAGTGAACAAACCTATCATACATCTGCGTTGTTTCATTTAATTCAATTTTGAAATTTTTCGTTAGATATTCTTTTAGTTCTTTGTTCGGAATTCGTAACGAGTAGTATTTTTCCGAGTAGTAATTTTCCGATGATTGCATGTCCGGTCTTGCATCGACATATCCAGCATTGGTCAGGAGAGTCCAGTAAGACTCTTCCGTTTTCATCAGATCCGCAAATTGTAAATCTCGGTGGATTTTTTTTCTTAATGACCGTCCACTAAGCAGAAAATGGAGGTCTAGTATACCGTATCTGCCTGAATACTTAATAAGATGTTTGATAACCTCCAGAGAGCCTGATTCTGCCCAGTAATCACCGACCTTACCTTCATGAAATGCTGACACAACAGCAAACGGGTTGAATACGACACTAGCGCCGAAGTGGTAGCCATCATACCACTCTTCTAATTCTTCAAATGATAAGTTTGTCCCCACGGAATCAATCAGCCATTTTACCTCGTGATCCAAAAAACCGAAGTAGGGTCCAAATTTATTATCATCAACGGTGGAGTATACCATGAAATTCGAAAGAAAATCAGAAAAGATACTAGTTGTTGGGATAAGACTAATCCCAATCAATATACCACAATCAGGAGGGGAATCTAGACCGCCCTTGAAGAAAAACGTGTAAAAGCTTCTCGTCAAACTTTCAGTTCTTGCATACGATTCACCAACAACGGAACGCTTTCCCTCTGCAGTTTCTGATATTGCTTGTTTTATTGACGATTGATGTGGCGCATCATATTCGTCAACAAGTACAGCTATTTTGTAACCTTTATCTTGAAGTATCTGTATCATTAGTGCATAACCTCCTAGCACTCTCTGCAGGCTTCCGTCTCCATCGATTATGTTGTCTAGCCTTGTTCCTCTCTTGGTTCAAAAAACCGACGGTACTGACGAAGATTGCGACCCAGAACCCTTTTTAGGTATCGAAGGAACCAGTCTTCAAACTCCAAAGCCGTAGAGACGGAGCTGCAACCTGACAAATTAAAATGCAAAACAGCATACTTATGCTGATGGTTCATCCTAATTTTCTCGAACTTTGTATCGTTCTGGATACTAAAACCTGCAAATAAGTTCATTGCTTCTAGCGTTTCATTCTTAGTCAGGAAGGCTTCCAGCATCGACAAGTTCGTGGATTTCCCGAAGCGACGGGGTCGCGTAATCAGCTTCAATCGAGGTCCAGTTAGTGCTTCCGCGATCCATGGGGTCTTGTCCACGATGAAATTGTTATCCTTAACCATTGTTTCAAAATCATTGATTCCATACGGTACCCGGTTCCTCAAGACATGGGGATGAGCCTAAATAAGGAAGAAGAAAATTCATTAAGGGTAAGTAAAGAGCAGTGGCGTGCGAGGAGGGGCCAGCCCCCCCCCCCCCCCCTAGAATTTAAAATAGTATCATCAGGCACCCCCCGCCGCAAGAAATTCTGGATTGTGGGAAAACACCTTCGTCGAGGATGATTATCTCTCTTGTAGAGTCTAAATTGAAAACTCCGTGTTCATTCACTTGGTATTTTCTAAAATTTTCACCATGGAGGCGTCAAAATTTGTCCAAGTAGAGTAAATATTTCAAAAAAATTCCGAATCCTTTCAATGCGACAATTCGAGCGCATTGTTTGCTGAAAGTAAGAAAATAAACGTAATTTTTCGGCAGAAATTAATGAAACATCTGCGTCATAGAAGCCTCAAAATGCGTCCAAAAAGAGTTAACCCTCTAACGCATGAATTAATTTTGGATCAGGGATTTTGAAATAAAAATGTTTTCCTGAAAGATCTTTGAAAAAAATAAGGTCCCAATTTTTTTTTTGGGGGGGGGGCGGGAGGGGGCTCTATCTCCCCAAATGGCCCCCCTACGTGGTAGTTACATACATGAAGGTCCATGCAACTTTGATAAAAAAAAAAAATATAAAAAGAGAAGTTACATAATATGTGATTCTATGCAACTTTGGTAAAAACCCCTAAAAAGAACGTTGCATGAAAAACAGGCGTAAGTACATTTGATTGAAAAAAGAAAATATTAGTCTTAGCAGAGATTAGATATTAGGAAACCGGTTTTTGTGCTTCGCGGATCCTAGAGGAACAAAGCAACTATCTTCCAATGGTTAGGGTTTTCCGTTTTGGGGCGACCATCTCAAAACCTTTCTACTCGGGTTTAAAGCGCGCGCCCCTGAACTACAACGAGCGAAGTGGCAGTTAATTCTGCTGGGAGTCCCCTTCAGTCAGTCTCTGACGCAACCAGCTTACCTTTGAAGCAAGTTTAGTTGCTTGAGTCACTAATGTAAGGAAACATTATTGGACTTGTTTCTTACGAGAAGGTGCTGCGCGATAAAACAAGCAGTTCTCCTAACACTGGCCCTTTGCAGTAAAAAATGTAGCTTATTTAGAAGACGACGTGAATTTTATAAATAATAATAATTTTAATAAGACTTGCCCGTACATCAACTAGTCATTTCATGTACTTTAGAGGTACACACAAGGAAAAGAGGGTACGGTGTGTTTTTCGGTCTGACGAGGGACTGTAATTATCTGCTAGTGAGGTTCCAGAGAAATTGTTAAATGTGCCAGCAACTGGGACTGACAGTTCGGTTCTTACGTCAGCTTGGAGATTCCCTGAGACAGCAATGGAAACTGTTTTGCAGTAATATTATCCTTCTCCAGTAAAGCGGGAAACGAATACGTGTTTTTGGAGGTATTGGTATTTTGTTAGATATCTTAAGTCCTGCGCCAATATATCATCGGAGAAATCACCTCCTTCAATCCGCCCCGAGCTAGTGCAATTCTTTTACGCTATCTAAGATCGGAAATCTGTACAGACCGAGTTTTAATACGACTTTTCGTTTCCGAGAAAATTCGACTTTTACCTGAGAGTAACAACGAAAAAACGCCAGGTCCAAAACGAACCGATGCACATGGAAAATACGAAATTTGGTGGTCTGGTTATACATAAACGTGGGTTGTTGGCGAGGCGGATCGGTGAATTTGAGTTCCTAGAGTAAAGCCCCATAAGGATGTCTCAAAAGACATGAATTTGAATGAACCGACGCCGATGCCGCCGGTTTTTTATTTGTAAGATTATGAAAATATATTTATGAAACCATAAATCTTCTCCACAGTGAGAAATTAAATCGGTCGAATACTGATGTTTTAATTTTTGCAACATGCTTCTCGGTTTATCGCAAAATAGGGAGAATAATCAGGAATTTGGTACGACCGGCATACATTGGATCTCGTTAATCAGAGAGGTCGGACATGAAATTTTTAACAAAAACTGCAAATTTTGGTGTTTATTTTATCACATTTTCAATTTTAAGGAGTTTTTCTAGGTGAAAATTTAACGGGGAAACCAATGGAGCCACTGTTAGAAATTCAAAATTTTGTTTAACGGAGTTATAAACTTTTAAAGTTTCCAAACTTTGTCCGACCTCTCCTATTGACTCGATACACTGGGCGGCCGTCGGGATACCGGACTAATTTTTCACTTCTGAGAATTGGCTTACCTTGAGGGGTCTCAAATGCGGAAGTGATTCCTCGACATCTTCTTCGGATGGCACCAGGAAACCACAAGTCTGAAATACCGATCAATAAGAAAGTGAAATAAAATTTGCTGACTCTCTAAATTTGTTTTAATGTTCCAATCTCGATCTAATATGAACTACATTTGGAATACATTTCGCAGGTGGGAACTACAATTTGATCAATAAAACTACCTATCTGCATTGGGAGAATTGAGGTGGGACTAAAGAGAATGAACCGAAGGAGGTGAAAAAGAGGAAGGAAAGCAGGAAGAAAGAGAAGGGGAGAAAGAAGAAAAAGAAACGGAAGAAGAGAAAGGAGAGGTAGAAGAAGACTAAGAAGAAGGAGAAAAGAAGGAAGCAGAAGGCGAAGGAGAAGAAATAGATGACTAGGGAGAAGAAGAGGAAGGAGAATACAAAGAAAGATAGGAAAAAGAATTCGGAGAATAATAAGAGGAATTAGAATAAGAATAAAAAGAGAGAGAAGCGGAAGAAGAGGAAGAATGAGAAGATGGAGAATAAGAAGAAGAAATAAAGAATAAGAAGAAGAAGGGAAGAAGAAAAAAGAAAAAATAAGAATAAGAAAATGAGGAAGAAGAAAGAGAAAAAAAGAAAAAGAAGACGAAAAGGAAGAAGAAGAATAATAATAAGAGAGCGAGGAAGGAGAGGAAGAAGAGGATTGAGGCATAAGACTGCGTAGGAACATTGAATAGCACACCACATACGCTGCTTTTAACATGAGCTATATATTGTACCTAGTTCCTTGTCGCAAAATGCAGTCCGTTTTGCAATAAGAAACCATGATATCTGGCTCATCAGCACCTATTCTGCATTTGGAGAGTCGAAAATGAGAAGGGAAGAAAGGGGCAGGGAGAGGACGGAAAAGAGGAAAATAATGAGAGAGGAAAAGAAGAGGAGGAAAAATAAGGGGAGAAAGAAAGACAAGAAACGAAAGGAGAGAATGAAGAAGAGGAAGAATAAGAGGGAGAAGAAGGAAAATAATTAAAATGAAGAGAGAGGGAAAAGAAGATGAAGGAGAAGATAGATGGAAAAAAAATAGGAAAAATAACACGGCAATGAAAAGGACGAAAAAGAAGAGAGAAGAAGAAGAAAAAGTAAAGAGAGAAGAAGAAGAAGAAGAAAAAGTAAATTGAGAAGAAGAAAAAATAAAGAGAGAAGAAGAAGAAAAATTAAAGAGAGAAGAAGAAGAAAAAGTAAAGGGAGAAGAAGAAGGCAAAGTGGAGAAGAAGAAAGAGGAGGAAGAGGAAGATGATTTAGATTTAGATTTACACGAGTTTATTTAGGTTGACCACAAAATAGGACCAACTTGTCCTGTCTTCCTTGTATCATATCCAGGCCGACACGAATATTGAGAGCTTTTACACTCATAACAATTTCACGGGTCTGCTCTGGCAACTCCACAGGGGCAAACAAAGGAACACCCTGTATTTCAAGAGTATTACGCCGAGAATATTGTTCAATAGCATCAGACTCCATTGATAAAGGTTCTAGCTATATGCTTTTAGCATCTCGTTTTCATTCTCCACATCGGACATTGTTTTACGCAGATCACTTGTTTTTTTATTTTGTGAAGCAAGCTTGAAAAACGCCTCATTGACTGAAACACGCAGTAACTTCACTTCGTTCTAAACTTCAGCTACTGTCGGTTGATGGACCGGTAAGTCGGAGTTTCATAGAAATGGGTAGACAATCGATTTATCGATTAATTACGATGATATCGTGAATTGTTGCCCCGGCGATATTCCGCGGCACGTTATCACCGGTCCAGTCACTCTCTCTTATTTTGGTAAGAAAGCGTTTAGGGTCCATGTTGACACACTCAACATGGGCAAGAAATCTACATTTTAGACATCTACATCACACTCTGTGACGCTTCACTAAACGGAAAGCACGAGTTTACCGACGGTGTTTCTCACTATAAACGATGAGCATGTGGAAATTTTCGGGTGAAAAACGAAATTTCAAAGATGAAAACGAAGCGACTGCGATTACGTGTGCACTCGGCTGTGACTCAGCTGGAACAGGGGAAAGGAGAAGAGGGGGAAAAAAGGAGAGGTGAAGAAGATTTGGGAGAAGTAAGGAGGAGGATGAGGAGGAGGCTTCCAGGAATTTACGTCCACCTACCTTTCGTCCATTAAATAAATTTCCACCGCCATTTATGTCCACTAAACGTTAAGTCCAGTCTTTATTAAGTCCACATGATTTAATGTCCAACCATGAATATGTCCAAAATTGTCCAAATTGTGGACATGTTATGTCCACATTTTTTTCTTCTCATTTAAATGACAGAAACCACCTCAAAAATAAATGCATACTACTACTACCTGCATTCTTAAAAACATTTAATTCACGAATCAAGTCATGAAAGAGAACAGACTCTAAGAGCAGATAAAAACATATCTTCATGTGTAGGTGTACACTGTACGGAAATGATAAGATGAAAACTAAAGCGGGAGCCTAGGAAACGCTCCAATGCCTAAACATTTTTCAGTAACAGATGCAGTCAAAATTGAAAGTCCTCTTTAACTAGTTATTTTGTGCGCCTTCAATCTTGTAGGATACTGTGCAACGCCTCTGACGCGAAATAGTTGCTTAAAGCGTTGCGGCGCGGCAGGAAACCAGCTTGACACGCGCATAGGCGCCTACAAACCTAACGGGATACTTCACGCGTTGCGCAATGCGTGAAGTATCCCGTTAGGTTTGGAGGCGCCAGTGCGCGTTCTGCGCTGCTAACACGCCGCTCCGCTCTGTGTGAGGCTCTAATATTTAAACTCGCGGAGTCAGCGTTTTTCAACTCATGATTTTGAAATGTTTGCACTCTCTGCATTGATTATTCCCTTTTAAACTGATGAAAAAGAAATATGTACTACTGGAAAATGTAATGTGTTTTTTGTAAATAAAATAGTGGTTCCGTATCAAATGTAATAATTTCCAAAGCATTCAAATTTATTATTTTATGTTTTGGGCTTTTACTGTGCTGCAGCGTGGTGTAAGCGCAACTTAATGCTCAAAATTGGACGTGTTTGACTCAAGGAGGTCGATGTACAAATAAGTTAAAAACAAAAAATTGCGTGCTTCTTAGTTTTTTTCCTCTTTTATTAATTTTTGTATAGTTTCTTTCATCACAACTACGGTTCATTGAGATTCATATCGATGCCATTGCTTGGAAAAGGTTTTACAAATATTTACCAAGTTTTAAAAATGTAAATGTTTTTAAAATGAAGTAATCAATTTCATTTAAAAAAAAAGAATGTACATTTAAGGCATATTTAAAATCGAAAATTTCAAGGATAGAAATGAAACCAAGTATTTACCAAAGATAATTTGAAAAGATGAATCAAAAGAAGAAATTAACATTTCATTTAAATTATGAGTTACGATAACAACACCTCATTCTCTCTTAATTTTCTCATTTCGATATTGTCAATATAATTTTACACACGGACTAAAATATGACGCTTGAATTTGATTTTAGTGGACTTTACATTTGTGGACTTAACAAAAGTGTGGGCTTTAGAACTGTGGACGTAAAAATTGTGGACGAAAAGTCTGTGGACGTAAAAAAAAAGGGACATAAAGTCCGTGTACCAGGAAGAGAAAGAAGAAGAAGAATAGGAAGAGAAAGGAACAGAAGAAAAGGAAGCAGAAGAAGATGATCTAAAAGAGGGAAAAAAAACAAAAGAATCAGAGGATTATGGCGAAGTCAAAGTAGAAGAAAAAGAAGAAACAAGAGAAGAAAAGGATGAAGAAGAAGAAAAATGAGAAAAAGGAGAGGAAGAAAAAGAAGAGAAAGGAGAAAAGAAAAAGAAGAGAAAGGAGAAGGAAAAGAAGAGGAAGAAGACGAGGAAGAAAAAGGAAAAAAGAACAATCAGAGGATGATGAAGAAGAATTCGCTGAAGGATATGCTTACGTGAGAACATTACCAGCACAAACGTTGTTTTTAAAATAAGTCAGAAATAGTACTCCCTCATTGCAAAATGCAGTCCATGCATAATATTTCACATCAAAGGCACTAGAGTCATTATCACATTAAAAAAAAACAGGGCAACACGCAGAGAAGTTTTTCTGGAAAACGAGATACTGGCGATCCCTGCAATAATAATTCTAAGGCGAATACTAGATTTCAAGGGCGGCTTATTTCCTTCATGTAGGAAAATCGACGAGGTCCGGGTGGTAATCGGTTCTACCTATGAAAATAATGGGCTGAATAAAATTTGAGATAATTTGAAGCTTTTTTAGATAATGCTCAAAGGGATCAAAACTACGGGCAAAATTACATTGGTTTGAATGGGCCGAAAACGCCTGATTTGCGAAAATGCGTTTTTTGGATTTAAAATGCGCTTTGATGAAGAAAACCTGACCAGCTCTTAGAGAAGCATCTAGGGGCCCATTTGAAACGAGAAGATCACACTTTTGACCCATGAGTGCGGACAGGGAGGTTACGGCGTAGCCGGTTTTGAGGCGACGCGCCCGCAGCTAAGTGATCACTTTTGAGACCTTCTGATCGAACTCAAAATAAGTGTTCCGAAGTTGAAGAGACAAATGTACCTCACAACTTGCAGATGAGAATTAATGCATAATATTTTTGTTTTAGCCCTTGAGAAATATTCATGGCCCTTTAAAATGTTGCTTCCCATACTATTTCTCTAGCCTGGAACAAAATTGGCGTATATATTTTATCTGGCACTGGAGTGATCCGCCCTATCCTCACCCATAGGTCAAAAGTGTGATTTTCTCGTTTCGAATGGGTCGCTGGATGCCTCCGCATGAGCTGGTCAGGTTTTCTTCATCAAAGTCAATCAAAGTGTGCATGCTACCTACCAAAAAGCTGCAATATTATTCGAAAAAATTGCCCAGAGCAGTAAAGAATGAGGCCAACTAGATAAGAAAATTTAAAATGGAACAAAAAAAATCCTAATCATTAAATTTCCTTATAGTATCAATGAATTTATTGATGTCTACATTAAAACTTTATTCAAAATGTGTGTTTCTTATAACTCAATTAACATATAAGGTCTCATGTACAAATTTGACGATATAAAATAGCCGCATGTTGTGCATTACTTTACAATAAAGTATTGGTTTTTTTTTTTTTTTTTTTTTTTTTTTTTTTTTTTTTTTAAATCTCGCAGGATTTACCAAAAAGATTCTTAAAAGATTCTTAAGGCAACTGAGATGGATTTCTGGCGAAGATCAGCCGGAATCTCGAGGAGAGATCTCGTAAGGAACGAAAGAGTCCGTGAAATCATGATCATGAACGCCGAGCAGAACATTGTGCATGAAATTATGACCAAACAGCTTGTCTGGTATGGTCATGTTCAACGAATGGCGGATGATGGGTTGCCTAAGAGGGTACTAGATTGGGTTCCTCCTGGGAGCAGACGTAGAGGGGACGCCCAGCAAAATCGTGGATTGGTGGCATTGAAGATGAAATCACAAGAAGCCATTTACCAGATGACCTCTGGATCGATAGGCAAGGATGGCGATTAGGTGTCGCAGAGCGCCCCGGCGCGCTGTAAAGTGACTGGAATGTATGTAGGATTTCTCCTGATATTACGAACCCAAGACGAGTCGAGGACTTTTCATGCCCTAACCATTAAGATTTTTAAGAATAGAAAGCTAAGAAACAAAAGAGTCGTAAAAGAGAGAGGAGAAACTAACTATAATGCAGGTGAGATAACTGACTTCCGCATGGTTTGGAGAAGGTGATCCGGGAATTTCAGCTCTTTTAGGTGTTTAATTACGCTCTCCGGTGTAGGTAAGTAACTCCCGTGACGGACATGGTGAGAGGTCTGATATGGACAATGCCCATGTCCCAATTTATCTTAATTTCCACAGAGAGAGGCATGTATTTGGATATATTTTCCTCATACTTCGACAAAAAGTGTGTCCGTTGGGGGGTGATGAAATCTAAGAGCTGCACAACACAGCAACATCGGCTATCATTATTTTTTTTATTTCTTTTAAAATTATCATAATTATTATCACACTCACCTGAGAAATGAGGAGCATGTAAAATAATATCATTTTAAAAGTGATTGAAAGAGGAGACCGAAAGAAATTACGCGTGCTGAAGCTCAAGAACTCACTGATTCAGCTAGAAGCAACGTAATGAATGATATACGTGTAGTTATGATGTCGGTGCCTCAGCCGGGCTGATGAATGAAACAAGCGCGGAAAAACTCGTATTAGAGAAGCGTTCAGCTGTCGTGGGATTTGTCAGTGTTCCGAGTTGAGAATCTGCGATAAGAGATCGCGCTGCTGTCGCGTCGACGGCGCTCTGGGAAGACCGCGAAATGCGAATCAACGTGATCTAGCTAAGCTGTGATACAATTTCGAAAATCTATTGCCTTTTTTCAAATTTGGAAAAAATTCAGTTCGAGCCTTGTATTTAAGCTATATCTTCCTGAAAAACAGCTCGATTGACGCTATAATGAAGTTGGATTCACCTAACCAACGAGGGCACCGCAAAACGATTACGACGGGAGTTCCGAGTCAAGCACGGTTCGGGGTATAATTTGAGAAAAGTACGGTAATATGGGTGGTTTCACGATAACTGTAATAGTTTTGTCACCGTAAGAGGCAACACATTTTTCGGTCATATTTTTAGTATACTAATGATAATCACTCGATTTTTTTGCATAAAATCTACACAGGGTTACGTGTTATAACGCTTTTTAAAGATTTATAACTCTCTTTCTCAATTTTAATATATAAATGACCGAAAAAGTGCTGTCTGTTACGCTGACTTTTTACGGCGTAACAGGCAGAGCATTTTCGGAATTTACATCATATTAATTGAGAAGTAGAGCAATAAATTATTAGAAAGCGTTATAATACGTAACCCTTTGAAGATTAAAGCGAAAAAATGCGAGTGATGATCATTTCTACTAAAAATATGACCGAAAAATGTGATGTCTGTTACGGCGACAAAACCATTCCAGTTATCATGAAACCACCCTTATTTGTTTCCGGCCGAGGCTGTAAAGTTGTTGAAATGCAAATCTCGCGCCAGGGACCTAGTTGTGAGGACAAAAAGCTGCGTTTAAACGTTTGAATTGAATATATACCTCCGTTTCACCTACCTTGCGCGCAACCAGAGTACTCGCCGCTTATTTGAAAATTGGCGCGTCAATTTGTATATCCTACCAAGCGCGGTGCTGAATTGGCGGGAACCAATGGGAGTGGATTTTTCAACTTGTTTCACAACTTGTTTACATTCGCGTTGAAAAGAGCGCTCCTGGTAACAGAAAATGAAACCACACAACTACCACAGTAACCACAACACAAACACCAACATAACCTCTCCTTGTATTACACGTTCCATGAAATAAATAAGTGAATAATTTGTTAAAACTTTTTTTAGTGTTAATCAGTTAATACTTTCATATTCTTCCGTAGCACCGAGACTAGCCCTGTACTTCTCTGCTGTTCGTTTCAGAACCTACTTTTCAGTAAGAGACCATGTCCGTGTTTTCAGTCGTGAATCAAGTTGTTTGACTTCAGTCTCATGTGTATCCTCGCGATTCCTTTAATTTCTACGTGATAGCTCATAAAACATTTTTCCCGACAGTTTTCAACGAAAATCTCGGAATTAAAGATGATGTCTACATCTCAGGTGGGTAGAAGTTTTAAATAAGTTTGAATTTTTATTACATAGGTAACCTCTTTTTCTTCATACTCTGGCGAAGATATGAAACTAATGACACTCCAGATTCTGGTAGAAGGGTTCTCACCCAATTTCTCAGCCAAATTTTGAGCAGAAGATCTCCATTTCAGTGCTGAAACTTATCTGTAATGTCATAGTGGAATATCTCCTCTCTTATGTTCTCAATCAATTGGTCATAAAGGACACTTTTACAGTAAGAGGAACTACGTGACACGCAAACCCCATGCATATAGTTACTTTTAACATAAATATGTCCAATTAAGATGAGAACTTAGTTTTGCACTGGTACTCATTAGAGTTGAGGTGATTCGTCAAGCTCAAGGAACATGGTTGAACTGGCATGCAATTTATCGCACTGATTAGGTCAAAAATCTCCACACATTTTGAATTCATAGCACAAAAAAAGACGATAGCCCCTACAGAATCATTTTAAACTCAAAAATTGGCAAAATTCAGAGGAATGTTGGATTTCTGTATCGAATGCAAGGTTTTTTTCCAAGCACTATTCTGCTTTTGTTTCTCTCAATTTTGCCAACATTTGGGATCAGAATGATTCTCTAGGCTCATGCGCAGGGGCTATTGTACTTTTATGCTAAAAATTCAAAATCTGCAGAGATTTTTGACCTAATGGATGCGATATATTGCATGCCAGTTGGACCGCGTCACTTGAGCTTGACGAATCACTTCAAAATTGTTTACTCCAATTGCAATTTTTGGAATTTCATGGCTTTGATTTTCCCGCAAAATAGTGTGGACCCAGCACCATTTCTCCACCTTGTAAAGATGAGAACTGAACCTACTTATGGACCGCAGAGTGTGATGTAAATAAGAATTTGCCATAAGTAGCCAAAATTTGGTATTCAACCCCTCCATCATTTTGATTATAATGTGGAATAGTATCAACCCTTGTAGATTATATAAATCTAAGGATGTTTTGGAAATCTTCTTGCGCATGGCATCCTTCGGCAAAGTTAAAGGGTGGATTGGTGGACCCATACTGCTGAGCGGACGTATTGCAGGTGGATGCAAGGTCCTGGACCGAAAATAAATATTTAAATTTGCTATGGTATGGTTGTGTTTGTGCAACTGAATGAATCTGCAACTGTGAGACCCTACTACCTAGCTATCTCACGGACAGTCCGACTGTACAATCAATGACATTCGCGAGCTCAACAGACAGTCGGCAAAGCCCCACTGCTGACTGAACATTCTCTGAGCATACGTGCACTGTTAACCGCACAGTCAGGAACTATATGTTTGATAGCTGCCCTTAACCTATTTACCAAAAAGAAAATGGAGTTGAATTTTTTTTTTTTGTAAACTAAATGTTTCTATTTTTGAAAATGTTGGAACTGTGATCCCAGTCTAAATTTGACAAATCAATTCAAAGTTAATCCTATACCTATCTTATACTTAATTGAAAAAAAAAAAAGAAAAAAAAAAACAGAAAATTTCTAAAAGCATAGTTATTTAGTTTCCCCCCAAAAATAAAAAGAAGAACAGGAAAGCTCAATCTCAAAAACTATCTTTCTTCTTAGTTCAATAGGGAAAAACAAACATGTATCTAGTAAAATAAAACAAATGCTTAATAAATCATATTTGAATAATTGATATTATACCGGTTTATTAATTTTTTTTTTTTTTTTTTTTTTTTTTTTTTTTTATCTTGCTTTTTATTGTATGGTTAAAGAAAAGAAGCACTTATACTTACCTTCAGAATTAAATGTTAAAGTCTTTCTTAACGTTCCAGGTTTTAAAAGCAACTAGGCTCTTAAGATGGAGTGACGCAGGGATCAGAAGTGTGCAGACCTCTTGTGTGGATTACAGAAAACAAGCTGGAAGACACTTCCCCACTCGTTACAGGACAAAACCACTGACCTACGAAATGGCACACAAACCTCACCAAATAGCTCATCACAAAGGATGGAACAGTTGGAATACAAGTGAGCATTTTGTACTCATAGTCTTGCAAACCTTTCGGTCAGCCTCATGCTCAATTACTTCGAAAAAAAATAAAGACCTATTCACGGAGGTCTACCTTGGTTGCTATCTGTACATTTTTATCCCCCTCCAAAATTCTCTATTAGGGTCGTCCGAATCCCAAGAAATCACAACCTTTTTCTCCTCACAGATTTAATTTTATTGAGCCTCAATGTTTTATTCATATCAAAAGCTTTTTACCTCCATGAGCATGACTTACCAACTTCCAAGGGTTGATAAAATGTTCTCAGTAAGAAGCTATTATTCAGTTTTAGCATGGCTTGGTCATTGATCTGTCGGAACAGTTATTACCTATGTCATAGAGTTTTTTTTCTTTTTTTTTTTTTTTTTTTTTTTTTTTTTTTTTTTTTTTTATGTTTCTGAAGATCAAAAGTTTGGAAATTATTTTGGAAAAATGCATTGCAAGTGTTCTAAAATAACTTTATTTTTCATTAAGTAATACTAATCCTCATGTGTCAGCCTCAGTGGTGTAGTGGTCAAGGCAGTTCGCTGCCAACACTGAAGTCCCAGGTTCAACCCCCAGAGGTGACTGTGGATGACTATGCCACTCCAATACCCTGACCCTTCGAGGTAACAGGGTGTGGGAGGGACCTAGTCACCCAGTAAGTAATCCGTTTGCACGGTTCGACTGGGTTGTGAAAAATCGGTAATCACTCGTAGTGTGCGCGACTGCTAGCGCTACCTATCAGTGTAGATTGCAACACTCCAACTCGGTGGAGGCATGGCCGTGCTCCGGAAGTCCGTGCTCTGCAGCGTCTGCCACAGTCTTTGATAAGACCTTCCGTTGGCTATCAGACGGCCGCTGAGCCTTGTGGGAATATAGAGCATACACAATGTGTCAATAGTACGAAGTTAAGGAGTACGGTCCAACTTCGGGGTGCACGATGGCAGGGTTCTTGCCAGTTGCCTTGGCCCCTTGAGGGCCCCTCGCTGGTCAGCCTGGCCCTTACTTATTAATCTTCATGACAACCCAAACTTTCCTTGTTTATTTTATTAGATTAATTAAATAGTTCAGCTGAGCAATGAAACATTATCTTCCTACAGAAAAATTCCAGAATTTATTTTTTAACAACAGTCTGTGCGAGTAATTCTTTATTATTTAAAGTAGCCTTTCCAAATTCTGTGTAATTTTTCCAACCTGGAAAGCATCCTCATCTTGTACGTAAACACTTGAAAACTTTAATTTAGACCAATAGGAGTAGGTTATAGTACTTTTTGTGTTATTTTAATGCCTAATTTTTGTAATATTTCAGTGTAATCTCATCTGCACTACTCAACAGTCAAAATTACCAATTCAAATTATGTCATCTTCTCCATCTTATTAAAAAGATTACGCTTGCTTGCACCTTTCATTTAATGCTTCATTTCTCCCTTTATTGCATCTAGATGAAGAGGTATGTTCTCCTTTTTTACAGCTAATTTGGGTGGTGATAGAGATCAGTTCTGGTCTGGTGAGACAGCTGCTGAGGACCAATTCATCAGACAATTCATTACAGGAACCTGGCACAACATGTTTGCCTCTGAAGTCATCATCAAAAGACAGCATAATATCATTCGTATTGCTGGTATAATTTCTCGCATGATAAATCCAACAAAAATGTATTTTCTCATTGGTTATTCTGAAGAAATACTGAGCTATTGGCTTCAGTGTCCTGTAAAATTAGAGTTACAAACGATAAATGATAAGTCAGAAGTTATTTATAAATATATTTAAAAAAATTTGTTTTAGTCATAATTTTCAAGTTTTCATTTTCAATAAAATGTGTTTGTTTTCTTAGAAAAGAATGAAAAGAAATGTGTAAAAATTATTATTTTAATTTTCTACCCCTATCATTCAAAGAGACTTTTCTTGATACCTCATTAATTATTAAAAAAACTTCTAGTTCTAGTAGCAAAAAATTAGAGAGATAGATTGTTGTGAAACAGCCCAATAAAACATCTAGAAACTATTGCAGAAAGGTATTCCCTCTTAAATTCCTCTTGCAGGCACCAATTTCCTATCTGATCAAGTTTATTGGCTTTTATCTTACTACAGTATTCTATAGCTCCTTGAATGGAGTTTTTTTTTTTTTTTAATCGGCAATATTAAAATTGGAAAAAGTTTATTCTTGTGTCGTTCAATTAGAAAGCATTTTTGACCAGATATGCACCATACTTTTTTGGGATGCATATAGAGCCATATATGAACCTTATTGATTTCACTGAAATCACTCCTATTGCATTTTTGGTTACCCAACTATCAATCTAAAGTGTGTTATTTCCTTAACAGACAACTAAACCATTTGAAGCCTCTAAACTCTCTGTGAATTGACCATAGATTTTTGAGAGTATTCTCATAAAATGTCAAGTTTTAGTGATGCTTAGCTCTCTGATGTTCACTTGGACATGAAACAACAGAGAAAATTAGGCACTTCTGTTGTAGTTAGCCTGATTCCGGTTAAAGCAATCAAATTCTTATGAAATTTCTCTCAAACAGTGCTTTAAGTGTTTTATGACCTAGTTTTCAACTACAAGATGCAGAGGCAGTAAAAGTATCACCTTACTGTAAAAACATACCAACTTTGTATCATAGGTACTTTTTTACATGGGAGATGTATTGTAATATGGTTTATTTTCCTGAGGAAGCAGTCTTTTTACTCTTACAAGTAGGTATTGATGGATGCAAATATTTTGAGCATATATATTTGGACTACCATCATTGGATCAGGTCATACCTACCTTAACTGTGCAGAATAAAATTGAAATAAAAACAAAATTCAGTACCTGTGGTACTTTCGATCAGCCTTTTCATCACACCATATCGAATCTTAAATTTTTCATTTCACATTGGAAAGTCATGATTGACGCACAGCTACCTACTGTAAGGTGCAACTTTTCATGCAATCTGATCAGAAAAGGCGTGGTCCTCTTTCACTGTAGATCCCTGAGAAATTTTATAAACCAAAAAACCACTAATTGATTGCACATATTTGCTGATCTTGCTTAATACCCTGATATTAATATCAGATGTTCCAAGTATCCCCGCAATACGTAGTCCCAGTATCTCTCTTGTTTCATAGAAAGTTGTTAGATTTGCCTTCAAAGTTACGAATAATTATACGGAAAGTTACGGATAATTTTTTTGCGGTGACTATTCATGGATCCCGGGATCCAGTCACGTGCTAACGTGTCTAAAATAATTCAGGCAAATGTTGCTCTTTCTGAATATCATGTAATTGCCTAAACAGTCTGGTTAGATTGAGCGCAGATCCCCATAAGGACAGTCATGCTTTCGGTACTGTGAATCTGCTGTGAATGGCAAACTCAGTGCAAGCACATCTTAAGACATGCGCAAAACCTGGAATCAACCATTATTATTGCTATCAGGCAGCTTATATTGTCTAAGCAGTGTAGGTATACCTATAGGAAAAGATTAGGTTAGGTCTGTAACACAGTAGGTAAGTGTGGTATTCGGATGGATCCAGAATAAGCCTAGCTAAATGAGGAATTGCCCAATTTCCTCTCATGTTTTACGTTCAAACGGAAAACGAATACCTAGCATGAAGGCTATTTCCATTTAAATCTTCCGTCACATTCTTACGGCGCAATGATACAACTATTTGAACTCTCCGGAATGTGTGAGGTATCACGCCGCATTTGAAGGCGTTTTCAAAACAGCTTAGTTCCGATACCCGGAGTATCGTTCTGCATAGTTCATATTCTTTTGTTATATTCCGTACCACTCGTTTATTTTTAATCCTCGTAGAAAAACCACACATTTGTAAATACAATTCTAGCTGGAGCGCACTTCAGCTATGCATTCACCACTGCAAAAATGTCAAAGGAAATCGACAAGCCGAGCAAGCATGGAAGCTATCTCCATTTAAATCTTCCGTCACATTCCTACGGCGCAATGATACAACTATTTGAACTCTCCGGAATGCGTGAGGTATCACGCCGCATTTGAAGGCGTTTTCAAAACAGCCAAGTTCCGATATCTGAATAATCGTTTTGCATAGTTCATATTATTTTGTTTCCATTTCTAACCACTTGTTTAATTATAATCCTCCTATAAAAACCACCCATTTGCTAAGTACAATTCTAGCTGAAGCGCACTTAAGCGCATTCCTGACTGCAAAAATGTTAACGGAAATCGAAAAGGCCAGCGTGCATGAAGGCTATTTCAATTGTAATCTTCCGTCGCATTTCTAAGGCGCAATGATACAACTATTTGAACTCTCTGGAATGCGTGAGGTATCACGCCGCATTTGAAGGCGTTTTCAAATCAGCCAAGTTCCGATACCCGGATTATCGTTTTGCATAGTTCATATTCTTATGTTATATTCCGTGCCACTTGTCCATTTATAATCCTCCTATAAAAATTACCCATTCCGTTGTGTGAGTTTATTCTTTACATATAACGGCTGGAAAATTGCCTAGAATTTTTAAAAGCGTAACACACAGTGGCAACGAGCGTGCGTTAATGCTACCTAGGTACATGCTTCTCACTCTGTCCAGTTTCCCTTCAATAACCGTGATAGCAATATGAGTGGCATAGGAGATTGAATAGTTGCGCACGGCACTCTGGTAAGAATTGGCGATAGGAGCTGCGTTTAAAAATACCATAGGAGTTCTTATAGCCGACTAAAGAAGGCTATTGAAAATCATATAGCTGGCTGTAGGAAGCGGAGCAAATCATATAGCCGGGCTATACGCAGCTATAACAAAGTATACAGTCCGGCTATAGTTCCTATCGCCGGGCATTACACTTAATCGCCATGGCTATAAAAGGCTATAAGAAATTGTGTAGAAATTCGTGTGCTTTAGAAATCATTAAGTTTGATACGGAACTACCTTGATATTACAAAACAAACGTTATATTTTCCTTTAAAACATATTTTTTTTCATCAATTAAAATGAGAATAATCCATTAAGAGTGTGCACACATTTCAAAATCATGAGTTAAAAAAAGCTGACTCCGCGAGATTAAATATTAGAGCCTAACACAGAGCGGAGCGGCGACGCACTGGCGCCTACAAACCTAACAGGGATACTTCACGCATTGCGCAATGCGTGAAGTATCCCTGTTAGGTTTGTAGGCGCCAATGCGCGTTTAGTGCTCTCTGCTCGTTCGCCGTGCCGCAGCGTGTCACGGCGTCTGAAGCAACTAGTTCACACCAGAGGTATTGCACAGTTTCATTAGAAATTGAAGGCGCTCCAACATATTAAGAATGACAGGCATCCTTCAAAAGTACGGAGCTTTCCTCGCAAAGTAAATCAAGATACTGGCACAAAAAGAGAGCGGTAGTCCAAAAAATAACTAAGTCCTGGTATCCGTATTTAGTAACGTTTAGTATGAACTATCCCTAGTAGCAGAGTTATATAAAAAATTTGTTTTTAAAAGTATAAACCGTAAATAACCACAAGCTAAAGAATATTCATTGTTTGTGTAATGGATGTAAAGTTTTTTAGTTAAAAGTTTACATTATCTATGTAACCCTTAGTATAAAAGTTATATAACCAAATTCAAAGAGTGTATAAAATGAATTTTCATTATTCTTCCTGGCTGGTAGCGCACTCTAGTTATGAAGTGTGCAAGTTTTCATATGCGTTACTACCAGGTGGTGGATCATCGTAGAGTTGTGACTTACCTTAAATCCGCGGCGTCCTAGTCGGGATTAGAACCCACGCCTCGGGATGGAGTTGCAATCCGAAGTCCAGTACTTTACCACCAGACCAGCCAGGCTTGATATGGATGGGCCCCTAAATTCAATCTCTTAACTATCGCAGGCCTCTGAGTCCGTAATATGTTTGTTTATTGACGGATTCTTATGATATTTTACCAGACTTTATTATTTATTATTTATTTATTTATTGTTTTTTATTTCATGATGTAATTTTTTCATTTTCATTTTTTTAACTCTCTCTCATTTTTTTAGCTCTCTCTTTTTTTTAACTATCATGTTTTACTATCTTTTTTCTAACTCTCTCTATTTTTTTAACTCTCATTTTTTTAACTCTCTCTCTCTCTCTCTATTTTTTAACTTTATAATTGCGTCTTTTTCCAGTTTTAATTATTTGGGCCTTTTTCTAGTTTGAATTTATGTCGATGTATTTATGTTATTTATTTATTATTATTATCATTTCCTTTTTTCTTTTAAATTTTTATAATATTAATTTAAACATTTTAAAAAAAATCAAAATTTTTAAAATAATATTTAATAATATTTTTAAAATATTAACAAAAATAATTATGATATACTTTAAAAATATTATAAAATATTATTTTAAAAATTTTAATTTTTTATATTTTTAATATATTTTTAAAATGTTTTAAAAATATTCATTGATTGTATTTCAAAAGTACTTTTGAAAATATTTTAAAAATACATGAAAAACATTTTAAAAATATATTAAATTTCAATATTTTTAAAATATTTTTAAAATATTGCTGTCTAACTGGGCAGGGTTATGAGCCAGACACGCTACCAACTGAGGTAACAGGGCTCCTCGGATTGTGTGCCGAAATATCCCCTTTTAACTCGTCTCGGAGCCACTAGTACCTCTAATAATACCTATCCCACGCAGTCTGAGAGTCGAGGGTGTTCATTGAAATGAGATCATCATCATCATTCATGAAAATGAGATAGGTTTACGTTAAAGTCATTCAGGTCATTTATATAACAGTTATATTAAGCAAATTAAGCAAAAGGATACTATGCGTATAAAGAAAATTTATAAAAACCCTTCCTCAATTATATAAATTTTATATAAACGTTATCTTCTGAAAATATGAATAATTATTTTCATGGGCATTTTATATAAAACTTATATACACGATATATAAACTTTAGTTAAAATGGTGCTTATATAACCGGTATTAATTCCTTATACGTTTGTTAGGAAGGGGAAAGTGAATCATGCTACTAGGGATATCGTCTGACTGTTGCTCAATCGCCATCGGCTATTAAAGGCTAAAAGAAATTGTACAGCCGGCTATAGAAGCTATTGGAAATCTTACAGCCGGCTTTAGGTCTATGGTATTTTGGAACACAGATTCTACTGCCAATTATTACCAGGGTAGATTTGTCACATTTGCTCTGTCCCGTCCCGGAAAGGAACATAGGTATGATCAAACGATAATCCCTCACACTCTCGCTATAAAGTGATTCTCATTTCTCTCAAGTTTGCCTCCAATTGCCGTGATGGCAACATGAGCGGCTATTTTTATACTTCGATGGTGAAGGCGTGCAGAAGTGCGTATCTCGGAAAGCACGATTTTCCAGGAGAGTAAAGAAAAACTGTCTACATTCCTCCTTATTGTCAGTAGAAGGGTAATAATGCTCGAGGATAAGGAGAATAGCAAGAATGGTATGCTTTTTCAGACCCCATCAGCATTTTGAATAATTTCTCGAGCTGTTAGAAAATACGGCAGAAATGCCGAGATTTGCGTTTTCGGCACTAAGCATTAGGTAACACTTTATCACGAGATACGCATTTTTGCAATTCGTGTTTTAAACCTATCGTTGGCGGATTTTGATAATTTACAGACTTAAAAAAGAGTTTCACGCAATACATTTTCTTATCAGAAGCTTTAGTTTGATCTCATACAACCGGAACAAGCATTGTATGATTGGAAAATGACATTTGATCACGAGATACGCATTTCTGCAATTAGCGTTTTGAACTTGCTCTTGATCATTAAGATCAACTGTAGAGTTTATTTATACTTAAAATTTGTTTAGGAGCTTTAGTTGATCCAATACGGTAGATGAAGCATTGTATGACTCGATTGACTCTAATACAACTGACCGTTGTGATGAACCGTCAGCTCGTATGATTGTGTTGGCCCATACATGAACGCCTCGCGCCGCTAGTAATAGGTACCTATGAAGAAATGATACTGGAGCGCCCTGGAGTGATTAGCATTTAGCAACTTTTCAAAATCAACGAATTCCTATAAATTAATAAAAACACAGAGCTGATCAGCTGATGTATGCTGTTAGCGGGAAACGCTGAAGAGAGCGCGTTGTGCGTAAGGCGCGCCGGGTCAAATGAAGGGGCCAGAACGAGATACGCATCTCTGCACCTAAGCCCGAGATACGCGCGAAAACGGTTTTAAGTGACTTCCCGATTTTTTTCGATCATAATCTCTTGCTGGCAGATAAACGACATCTTCAACAACACGTTTATGCAGCTAACTCAAAACTGTCAAAAATCGAGATACGTACTTCTGCACTTTCACCATCGACTTGCTAATGACTTCATTAATTTAGTATTTCTCTTAAATACCGGGGAAATTGACTGGGATTGTTTCGATCGAAAAGTAAAAACGAACCTTTTTTCTATCAATGTTTCACGATTTTTTTTTCTAATTTATTAAATATGTATTACAATAATGTATTAATCCTAATTGTTTTAACCATGTTTTAACTTATGCTAGCCCGATGGTACCGGTGTTGATCGGCTCACGTTTACTCACTCGTTTCCATCGATTCTTGTCGATCAGCGGGTCGATTATTGACATTCATGGACAAAGCAATAGACAAAGAAGACAAAAAGGATACGGAGGGATACTATTGGTGGAAGCGGGTGGTTGCAACGGACAAAGGACGTAGGTAATAGACTAACTAACGGCAACCCACAAGAGACCCGATAGTGAGTCCATCATTTACCCTCTTAGTCTATAAGAACCACCCATTTCAACCAATAGGAATCCTCTATAATCCTTATGTCTTCTTTGTCTATAGCTCTGTCTACACATTTCAATAATCTGGTAACCGTTGGTACTCTCGCGACCCACCCGTGGTAAAAAGCTTGCTGTTAAGTATTTGTGATTGTGTGTATGCTATGCCGGGTGAGCATCTCATTTTTCACAGCGATACCCACTATTCGACCGGGTGGCAACTCGGGTTGCCTGTCCTAAATATTGAAGGCGAACAGATTGGTATGGTGTTACTGTATCATTTCCCCGTTCGATGAAAATGGAATTCTTGTACTTGCTCCGAGTAAAGGTATTTTCACGATGATACCACTAGATATTTACACCTCTTTCTCATTTGTTCTTCGTTTTTTTTTTTCTTCATCTGCTTTCTCCCATCTTCTTCTTTTTCCGTTTTTATTTTTCTTTGTCTTTCTCTTTCTCCTCTCTCGTTTCTTCTCTCTCCGTTTCTTCGTTTTCTTCTTCTATCTCTTTAGCTCCTTCATAAAATTCAATACCTCTTATACTTCGAGTGCCTCTGTATGATTCTGCAAGAAGTCATAGGTATTATAAAACATACCCAAGATGAATTAGTTAGAATAAGTGCCGGAAAGTATGAGCAGAGTGATACTTACCCGGGCCGAACCGGGCGCGGGTGGTACCGGCTTAACCGTCCCGGTCCCCCGATGGCCGGAAAAATAGAGGGATCGCGCAGCGGACCCCGCACCTCTTGCACCCTTTGAAAGATCGGTTATCCCGTTAGTTCCATCGGGAGATGCGCGATTTTTTTCGTTATTTCCGGGCGCTTTTTATTTCGGTCAGCTGATAATTCGGCTGCCCGAAGCGTTTGTCGTCGTGGAAATTGCCGTGGATGATGGATTTACGGCGGAGGCGTGCTTCAAAATTTTACGTAAATAAAGTAAATTCACGCAACGGGAATTTCGGAGATCAACTTTTGAAGGAGATATGAACAAATCGATGACCAAAGTGCGAAGCCACGAATCTCCTTTTGCGACGTTGCAGAAAGCAGAGTCCCTGCCATACTCAAAGTAATTTACTTAAAACTATCTTAATTTTTCTTCTCCTTTGGCATAATATATTCTATACATATTTCAAGTTATAAAGTTAGCTTCTTTTTCATTGAAAAAAATTGAAAAAAAATGAGTAAACAAAAAGCAGGAAAATTTCGACAATTCGTCGATCCCAGGATTGCAGGATCACGGTGTGAACACCAATAAGCAACGAGGATATCGATCACTGGACGTCGAACTCCAGGGATCGTAATCCTAACCCTAGATTTACTCCTAACCGTGGTGATAACATTTTTCATGAATGATTTCAACCTTTCCGCTCATTGAAGGAAGAATAATTCACTCGGATTAAGTTGCACGCCAAACGTCACTATGATAGTCTCAGTAATATGGAAATATGGCAACATCAATCTTGACGCTGAACTCAAGCTGCACACACTTTTAAACAACACAGTCTGGGAAAGAAAAAATGCTCGCTGAGTAGTTTGCTAAAGCCGTTGCAGTGCGCAATTTGACTCGCGTTGGGGTTTTGTTTTTCTTGTGACCGGGCAATTCAAAGTTCCCGTAACCAATGGACAATAAAAACGTTAATATCTTAGCTAGAAGTTGATTTCAGTAGTTCTTGTTGCGCAAATCATATTCTGCGTGAAATTTTGGCGAAGAATCATGTATCAGATTGCTTAAATTCGTACCTTGTCTAATGGTCCATTCAACATAAAAAAGCGAACATTCAGCACTTTCCTAACTTTCTCATAAACATTTTATCGGGAGAAACGAGGCAACGTTGGAATGCTCATACGGCGTCGAAACACGACATGGGCCTTGTAAGCCCCATCGTTCGATGCCGCGATTATCCTAACGCGAGTTCGAAGCGCCGAACACGGTGCGGTAGGCGTCAAACTCATATCAGCGCCTGCAAGACTGCTGGAATACTTCGCGCACTGCGCCAAACAGTGCGGTCGGCGTCGAGCGCATGTTAGCGCCTACAAGACTGCATGAATACTTCTCGCATTGCACCAAACGCAATGCAAGAGTTATCTGCGATAACTATTCAACTACCGGTACAGGCACATTGCCACTAGCTAGATTGGAGGAGCATCACACTATGAAGATGACTCGACATTCAACCGCGCTCCCTTCCTTTTCTTGCGCAACGCTTAAATCGCCGCAAAACTAGGACCACGCGTCTTTCTTTTGACGACCTCTGCTAGCTGTTTTTACCACAATTGAAGGGTAAATATGTATTTTAATAGCAACGATTTAGGAACTCGGACGATGTTCAAACGATGCAGGAATGCTGAAACTTGATTCGCGTAAAATTAATTTTGGTTTAATGATAAACGAAAATATCACGTCGAATTTTTCGACGCTTATATTCGAGATCATTTAGAAAACTGCAAGGGAAATCTTCAGAAAAATTGTGTGTAGCTTTTTAAAAACAGTGATCAAGAATAGTACATAAAAAGTGGTGCATGACGTTGCAATCAGAGATAAGTACGCTTTCATTCGCGTCCACCCGTCGACTTTTGAATCCATTCATCTCTGAAATAACTTGAACATGGATGTTCTACTATCTTTTACGTGTAGTTTCTTTTCCAGTGGTTGGCGGCCACAGGCCCCTAGTTTAATATATTCTGAAAGTGCATGAGTATAGGTTATGTGGTAATTTACCGCGTATTTTTGAAGTCAAATTCCTATGGAGTTCCTATTCGTTTTTATCTACGAGGAGTATAAAGACATTTGACGGAAGTAAAAAAAAACCCAGGCTCGCTTCTGTTCGGTACCAGATAACACCATCAACAGGAACGTTTTAAGTATGGGATAAAGTCGCACTTTTTGAACTGCGTATTTCTCGGTTTTTTAGTTACTTTTTCGCGTTTTTAATGTGCGCATCGTGTCAGCTACACGGCACTCAAGAAAAATGTATTCGCAAGTCAAAATTGTTTATGGTTCAGTAACTCATCGACTAAAGCTCTCATTTTGATTTGAAAAGTGTAGGTTCTCGTAAAATCCTGTCAATACCCGCTGAAATGTCAATCGGTTGAGTTCCTTCGCGTGCTTCCGGGTGCACGGAAAGCTTGAACCCGCCCAACACGAAATATTGCAGCAATATTGCAGCAATATTGTCAATATTGAAACAATATTGTCATGTAAATATTTCCTTAAATACACTGCAGAATTATGTTGACAATATTGCTAAAATATTTCATGACAATATTGTAACAATATATTTATAAAAATGTTTTAAATATATTTACAAAATATATTTATGTAATTACTTTTAAAACAGTTTGTAAAATATATTTACAAAATATTTTAAAATTATTTTAGAAATATTAGTTTAAAAATATTTGTTTAATATTATGTTAAAAATATTTTATAAATATTTTTGTAATATTTAAAAATTAATTGCTAAAATGGCAAAAAATGGTTTGCGATTTCTGCAATTTGCTTTTTTTGCTAAAATGCCCACCCTCGTGGCGAGAACGACAAAACAATTTGCAAAAGTGGTAATTTTATTGTGCGAAAATGGCAAACTATACTTTTGCGAAATTAACATTACTAGTTTATGCTATTATGGCTAAAATTTTTGCTAGATTTTCAAAATGTTTGCCAAATTAGCGTATGGTTTTGCTCTGTTTACCAATTATTTTGCGGAACTTACTAAAATCAATCGCTAGAAAAAAGAAAGGGGGGGGGGAAGAAAAGACAAAAAGAAGGGAAAAAAATAAATAACATAACATAAATACATCGACATAAATTCAAACTAGGAAAAAGCTCAAATAATTAAAACTGGAAAAAGACGCAATTATAAAAAACAGTAATTTGGTAAAGAAAAAAATGAGAGAGAGTTAAAAAAAACGAAAATTTGTAATACATGAATAGGAATATGTTGAGTACAATTAATAAAGAATTTGAAACACAAATTACAGGATGAAATAAAAATAATAAATAAATAATAAATAATAAATTCTGGTAAAATATTATAAGAATCCGTCAATAAACAAACATATTACGGACTCAGAGGCCTGCGATAGTTAAGAGATTGAATTTACGGGCCCATCTACATCAAGCCTGGCTGGTCTGGTGGTAAAGTACTGGACTTCGGATATCAACTCCACCCCGAGGCGTGGGTTCTAATCCCGACTAGGACGGCGCGGATTTTAAGGTCAGTAACAACTCTACGATCCACAACCTGGACGCATGTGTACATTAGAAAGAAAATTAGTACCAAAGACGTCTCCTAGAGTGCGCGCACACGGATATGGAATATGATAACCTCATCGCAAGTAAATATTTTTAAAATATATTATCAATATTACCTTGACAATATTGCTGCAATATTGTCAGGGGGGCGGACAACAAACTATTGCAGCAATATTATTTCGATATTGTTAAAATATTGTTAAAATGTTTTTGACAATATTTCAGCAATATTTTTAAAATATTTCCGTGTTGGGCGGGAACTCGTTGAGGGAGTGGGCCCTTTTCTAGGCTCTGTTGTTTTTTTTAAAATAACAGTAATATATTTTTGTTTGAATAGTTATATACCGTGCCAGAGATACCGGAGCAATATTTTTACCCCAAGATCCACGGGCCCCCATTGGTCAAAATGATCGGGAAATGAGACGGAATGTCCCGGCGCGGCGATCGGCCAGAGAAGTTATGCTCCGCCTTGTGCCCTTCCGTCTCCGCATCTTCGCGGTGTGCGTGACTCTTGGGCCCACGCGACAGTTAGTGCCCGCCTCTCGAGGAACTTAAACACGGTCCCGAAGTTCGCGATTTCTCGCGTGACGCACCCAACATTTCGTTATTTGGATAATTAGATCAGTGATAGTTGTTGAAATCCGCTCGAAGAAAAGTTCAGGATACTCTTTACTCAGTGTCAATAAAGGTTCGTGTTTGTATGTGTTTCTTCACGTCTCTTTGTGATTAATCACCTGTTTTCATCGTTATTCTATTGATCGATCGGTCGGACACACTTATCAACTTGACTTCTGCATGATTCAGTGGCCCATATAGGAAATCAAGGGTTTAGCTTCATCTTCAAAAGTGGCATTCATGCAACACTCTGAGGTCAAGGCCCGTATCTCTGAGAATGTCAGGGAAACCAACCTGATTTAACACCTCCAGACTTGTTTTCTCTCTCTCTACTACGAAGAGGAAGCACTTTTGGCCCAAGTGCTACTGACGCGGGCCACTGCCCAAAGTCAGCAATGGTCTCTCAAATAGTCTTCTCATTATTAAAGGCGATTTGAAACATTTCACCCGATACCTGACATCCTCCGCTGGAGACAACACCCAACACCCCCCTCCAAAGGGAGCGCCCCGCGTTAGACTCCCAACCGAAATCCAGCATTGGACACAATATAGGGCGCTAAGAATATGAATCCGACCCTGAACGTAGGTACACTAGAATGTCAAACCGAACCGGAGTTTTAGAAGTCTGCGATTTTTACCTAAAAGAAAGCAGCTTTCAGCAAAGTAATTTATAAAATTTAAGTGAGCCATTTATGGAGCTGAAAATGATCTGATCATAATGCAAATTAACGTATTTTATTAAAACCTTGGAGACAATCAGCAACGCAGAATCTTTTTCACAATGAAATAATGCTTCAAAGATAAAACTTCTCCTCCTCAAATCCTCATTTCTCTAACTCGGGCGTATGCGTGATCACCCACGGGAGATGGGATCGTAGTAAAACTTATTCAGATTCTGAGCTCTCGATGCGAAAACCATATTTCTACTATTCAGTTAGAATAAATTGCGAGCTGGTCAATCAAATCACGCAAACCGGATGAGTAATGCAATTTCTCTGAAAAAAACTACACATACAAACAATTCGCTGAGCGAGAGATATTTTTTTTTAAAAAAAAACCATCTAATGAATAGAGAACCCATTTACAATCCAAAACTTTAAATAAAGGACACTTTTTTATGGCCTAAGTATAGAATTTTGCAATATACTTTCGCTTCCATCACCAGCGACCATACAGTTTTCATTTGGCTTGCATATGAGTTGTAACAAGTTTATGAAGTCGGCGAACTGACATACTTGCTTGCTACTTTGACTTTGAGCGGCCGATAACTCCTAAGACCGTGCAAATCTTGCTATGGAGCTGGTCGACCTTGGTCCAGCGTAGGAGCACAGAGGCCCAGACGCCCAGACGCGTCAAGATCCTCAAGCATCAAGCTGAGGCCTCACTAGGTGAATCATCACTCATCAGGCTGAGCTCTTATTATTATACGGCTGAGCAGTCAAGAGCGTGACCCATGATAATGTTTTCATCGTCGAGCTATTGTCCAATGATTAAATTTAACGAAAATAGGAACAAACAAAATGAAAACAAGCGGGAAAGTTCTAATACTGTCGTATTAGAAAAGCGCTCAGGTGTTAGTAAATGTATTTAGTGAAGAAAGGAAGTATAAACTCCGTCGACTCGGCTGGGAAATGGAAATAAAACATCAGCTGATAGCAAACAAAGGTTACCAAGGAAACCGTAAACGCGTTTTTTTCGTTTCCCGAAAATGATAGTCACCGTTGAGCTCATCAGGCGCGTTTTTTTTAGGCTTCATTTAAGTTCAACGATCAATTTCGATAAGAATTACTCTGCCACTAAGAAATTTTCTTTTAGACAAACGATCGAAACTACCTGCGCATTACGTTAAAAGCGTAAAATACGGTTTTCACAGCTTTATTCATTTTAAAAATGGACCCCCCCCCCCCCCCCCCAAAAAAAAGCCTACACATCGATGAGCTGGTGCGCCATTTAAACGAATTAGCACTAGTATACTAGTACTCTAGAGGCAAGTCGAAATCAAAAAGCGCTGCCTATCGGCTGAGCGCTTAAAAGGCCAATTGAACACCATTTTGCAATGGAAAAGAACCAACAGATTTTATCGCTCCATCTGTCAGTGCTTGATAAGCAGTTGCGCTCGCAATATTTTTCATGATTTTTTTCCCATATGGGCAATTGCAGAAAAATGGATTTAAAAAAGAAAATCATCGGCCTTGTGGCGTCGTTAGGCGGCATTGCCCATTTAAACACATGTATTTTAGCAGATTAGGTAATTTAGTCATATCTCTTTAATTGTTCATTTTAGAAACCAACGATAGTCACATACATGATCAGTTCACTCGGTAATTCCTTCTTAAACATGAAATTTACAACATTTTCGACACCTGCAAATTCTCTATGGGGCCGTTCATAAATTACGTAAAGCTCTTGGGGGCGCGGGGAGTGGGGTCTCTAACAGCCTTACGGTGCCTTACGAGGGAGAGGGATGGGAGGGAGGGGGCTGAGCCTTACGTAAGCTCTCCAACCTATATTTGGAGGAAATGAAAAATCCATTTTTCGTCGGTTGATAATAAAATTCAAGATAAAATAGAAGAAATCAGCACATCATCGAGTGCTGACCGATCGGACTAGGCTCCTGTCATTTCTCTTAATTCCCTTTTTTCCACTCCGTGGGGTGATCAGTAGTGACTTTATTCTTATGTCAACTTCAAAAGATAAAAAAATCTTCAATTTTGCTCTACGTATTTTAGTTTATTAAGCTGATTGCATCATTAATATTTCCTATGGACTTACTTCAAAAATTTAGTTTCGCTAATACAAATTTTGACCTAAAAATTTCATTATTTTTCTAAAAGAAAAGGTAATGCTTAGATCTGCGATAATTGAGAGGGGTGGAGGTCAGTCGAGCATCACGAAATTATTAGAAGGGGGTAAGGGGTGCCTTACGAGGGGGGAGAGGGATCTAAAAATGGGGGAAAAGCGCCGTACGTAATTAATGGATGGCCCCTTAGAAGCCACAAGCTCATTTTAGAAATCATTATGTGCTCTTAATGTTTTTACGCAGACGGGTGCTTTATATCCCTCTTTTTTCTTCTCTTCTTCGTTTTCCACCCCTTTTTCTTCTCCTTTTTCTTATTTTCCTCTCTATTCTTCTTCTACTCTATTCTACATAGGCTGTCCAAAAAGTACCGAGACTGGTTCCATAACTCAAAAACCAAGATAGCTAGAGGCTTGATCTTGGTCTCATTTGAAAGATCAACTCAATATCTATCGATTGAGACCAAAATCAAAACTTTCGGTCAAGTATTTCAAAAGTTACGACACTGTTTGTAAAAAAAATATCTGGACCCCCTACCGTTTTTAATGACTATTTTCTCTTGCCGGGAACACTCTCTAAATTATTAATGATCAGTGCACGGTTCTTTTGCAACTAATCATGGCAAAACCTAATTGATTTGGAAACACTGTCAAGCCGTCGTCGTCCGACTACGGGTATAAGGGTTCAAAGTCCACGGGGAAAGAATCAACCGTCGGTCAGCCACCCCTAAAAAACCCGGGAAATTTTCGGCAGTTGTTGACAGTTCACAGTGCGTGCGTGGTCTACGCTGCAGATAGTGAGTGATTTTGTTTCTGTGTTCGAAATTTTTGATACCACTGCTTTATCTCTTTCCATGATGGTATCAAAAATTTCGAACACAGAAACAAAATCACTCACTATCTGCAGCGTAGACCACGCACGCACTGTGAACTGTCAACAACTGCCGAAAATTTCCCGGGTTTTTTAGGGGTGGCTGACCGACGGTTGATTCTTTCCCCGTGGACTTTGAACCCTTATACCCGTAGTCGGACGACGACGGCTTGACAGTGTTTCCAAATCAATTAGGTTTTGCCATGATTAGTTGCAAAAGAACCGTGCACTGATCATTAATAATTTAGAGAGTGTTCCCGGCAAGAGAAAATAGTCATTAAAAACGGTAGGGGGTCCAGATATTTTTTTTACAAACAGTGTCGTAACTTTTGAAATACTTGACCGAAAGTTTTGATTTTGGTCTCAATCGATAGATATTGAGTTGATCTTTCTAATGAGACCAAGCTCAAGCCTCTAGCTATCTTGGTTTTTGAGTTATGGAACCAGTCTCGGTACTTTTTGGACAGCCTATGTATGTTCTCATCTTCTTTCTACCGCTCTCACCTGCGTATATTGGTACACCAACTTGGACACAGATTAATAATAGCAGTGCCATTCAGGGTCAGATTGGCCGGTGTGCTACAGCACCACCATCCCCCCCGCCCCCTCTCCCGGTCGCTTTTTATGTGCTCTAGATCCCAGGGGTCTTTGAAGTCTAAAAAACGGATTGAAAGCGGCCCTGGAACTGGAATTTTGGGTGTCATATGGCCCTTAAATTCTATGATTTAGGGCCCCTAATGCCCAGCACCCCAGGCTCCTGAGCTCTATTTTGGCCTTGGTGCCATTACATATGCTGCAGGACCTGCTCCAACTCAAACAAAATCATTCTGAGGGCAAATCCAAGTATTGGTTGAGGCCCTTTAAATAGTCACGAATCCACATAAGTTTTAGAGAAAACTTCACGGACATTTTTCAAAAGTGAAGGATGTGCGAGGATCAGCGATAGGAAATGTTCCAGGGAACATACTAGCATACCCATTATTTTTTGTGTCAATAGAGGGATACATGGGCCAATAGAAGGATGGGGGGCTGTACTGTCACGGGTTTAACAATCCTGCGGACCCCCTTTCCCCCCAGCTGGTAGCCCCTACCTCAAAGGGGGTGGGTAGACAAGGCTCTTAGCTGTGGTGAAAGCAACCTGTCTAGGAGAGGTAACTCCGAAATTAAACCCCGGTCCTGCAGGTTGGGGGTTGGGGCCGATCGGGCTGACTCCCCGATCCTCGGAGAAAATGTACAATGTCAACCCCCCCCCCCCCCCAAAAAAAAAACATATGCCTCGGTATCATGTGCAAAGAATGTCGGAGGAGAGGTTGCCCAAACAAGTTTTGGATTGGGCACCACCTATGGGAAGAGGCGACGGGGACGTCCCGTAAAGGGTTGGCGGCAGGGCGTTTCTGAGAAGATGTTGCGGTGTCAGTTGCCCGATAACCTCTGGGAAGGCTGGCGTATTTGGCGTTTGGGTGTCGTAGAACGCCAGAGTGCGTTGTAGAGCGACTTTATATGTATAGAGGAATCTTAATATTTAATTTGAAAAATAGAATGAAATTGTGAATCAACCACTGTACTAATTGCGAGGGGCGTTGGTTCATTTGAAAGGTGTTGTTCTCAATGCTTCGGGAAAACTATAAATTATTTTCTGGGGTTCGTCCCCGATTTTTAAATCCCTAAAAACTCATAAATTGGATGAGGGGAAGTAGGGGTTTTTTCTTTTTTGTTTTTCGGAAAAGTTTTGTTGCTACGCATCTTACTTTACTATTTGCTGTCTTTTTATCAGCTGTTTTCATTCAACAATCATCATTAAATGAGGTTACCTCCAACACTCAACTGCCATCAACTTACATTTTTCTTTTCCCACGTTTTTTTACGCTTTGTCATATTATCTCCCCGCGTTTTTTCTTTTCCAATTTTACCCCCAAATCGTGATTGGCTCCATATGTCCCTATTTCCAATTTTTCCTCATCAAGTCAATAACCTCCAATTTTTCTTTCTCATAACATTCATGTGGAACAGTAAGATGAAGAAACTGGAAAAAGAAAAAACTTCTGAAACAGGAAATACGGAAAACGGAAAGAGGAAGGAATAGGAACAGGAACTAGAAGAAGAAAAAGCGGAAGAATTGGATGGAGATAAAGAGGGAGCAGAAAATGAAGAAGAAAAAGAGGGAGCAGAAAATGAAGGAGAAAAAGAAGAAAAAAAGAAAAGAAAAAAGGAGGAACGAAAAAGAGAAGAGTTGAAGGAAAAATTGGAAAAAAAGCAGGGCAGAAATCGAAAAAGAAGATGCAACAATTAAAAGGAAAACAGAGTAAAGTATTTAGAAGATAAAAAAACCGATACTTAAAACTTAGTCTGAAAACAAAGGTAAAAGCTTAAAAAGAAGTTTGTATGAAGGTTTAAAAAAAATTTTAATTTAAAGTTTACAAAATAAACTTACAATTTTTGAAAAAAATTGTTATATTTATTACTTCAAAGAAAAAATTAGGACCAATTCAAAGACAAACCAGAAAATTAAATGAAAATAAATAAATAAATAAAAAAAGGACATGTGAAAGGGCAAGGTGTACATGAAAAATAAGGGGCTGCGAAGCAGCCCCATAAGCCCCTAGTACAATTGATTTTGGCAATGTTTTGCAGAAAACATGTCAGATTAGAATTTTTGTAGAAAAAAGAAGAAAAAAACAATTTTAAACTTCGAATTAAATTTTGAGTTTGTATAGTCAAATTCCAGTTCTTCCGCACACGGTCACACATACGTCAAATATTATTTAGCTCACGAAAGGCATGGGAAAATTCTGTTGATCGCAACCCCTGTAAACCATACCCGTTTCACGCAGAGTACGTTTGATGTTAAAACGTGTTAACGATTTTTTACAGAGGACACCACCGCAAACACATCATAGACATTGGACAAAGGAATGGAAGTTTCAATTTTGTACATGGGAAGCTGTTCACGTTCTACTGGAAAAAATATGAAGCTCGGCTGAAGCATCTAGATGATAGAGCACGATTTTGACTACGACTTCCCATGGTCAAGACTATTCAAGTCTGGAGAGGATAGTTTAGTAAAGCTCTACACCTAGCAAGATCTCAATCATGATACATCATATATTGATACTTCTTCTATCGTGTTTATCTGGTAAGTTCACAAAGTCTTCTTGCCATTAGCATTAGTGTCAACTGGAAAATGCACACCATCTACCCCTCCACCTTGTCATATCGGCTCTGAGTAGAATAGGGTTACAAATCGCGAACGTAAAGCTACTTCCCTCTCTCTTGCTCCTTATGAGCAATAACATTGCGCGATGACCAGCTTCAATGCTTTGAGACCATTCTTGGCCATTACAAGTCCCATAAGAATGTGTCTCATGAATTAGCCTAACGACACCGCCATAGCCTCCGGCACCAACATTGTCCGAAGGCAGTTTCCAGCGAGGACTGACTGGACTGGCGTTCGAGGGATCACCGCGGTTCATCGCGGACCGGAAACACTTGTCGCTCCGCATAACAGAACCGATGAATGATGGTTGGCCCCAGGCCTATGGATGGCCCAGAGCGGAGTTATTAATACGTGCTCTGGGGGTTTCGCGCCGTCGGACGGGGGAGGGGGGTGGATTTTAAGCTCAATGAGTCCGCGCGCCAAAGACACTGTTGCAACAGCCGGAAAGGGACTCGCGGCGTCCCGCTCGGTTTGAGGTTCGCTCGCGGAGAAGCGGCAAAGATGTCGTCGCGTCGGCCTCCGCCGGAAGTGCTGCGACGAGTCGCGCGGAGGAGGTCGCGGCCAGCCGCAGCCGCGGTCCCATCAAAATATCTTGATCTGTGTTTGATTAAAAGATGCGTCGTCGTGCGCTTAGTGGGGGGGGGGGGGGTTGTTGGATTCGGGATGCGAAATCTCCCCCGCCCCCCCTAACTCCACCCGTCGTCATCCTCGATAGAACTCATTGCAGACCTCACTTACGGGCGCTATTACCGCCCCCCTCCTCTCCCCCTCAGCGTCTTCGGAGCCGTGGGCGAAAATAGCGGTCGGTGTCCTGCCGCCGGCTTGGCCGGAAACGGAAGGGGATCCCTGGTGGCGGAAGTAAGGTGCATTTAGTGTGAAAATTTTGGACTCTAGTAATTTTGATGGAGTTGCAGTTCAGGTTAATTTTAACCCGTGCGGGTGTTCGATCTCTCGCTTTTGAATGAACTTCCTCTAAGGTGCAATGATCTTTTTTCAGGGTTGTGCATGGACATATCACTGGAAAAAAAACACATTGGATGTGGATTGGAGTCCGGACTCTTGAAAACATTGACAAGAAAAAATACTCTTGATTCAATCGGATTTTTGCTTGAATCAAAACGAAATCCGCTTAAATTAAAAGGCTTGGTTCTTGATTTAAGCTGGATTCTGATTGAATCAAGAGTACTTTTCCTTGTCGATGTTTTTAAGAGTCTGGACTCTAGATCCAATGTGTTTTTTTTTCTAGTGGTAGCTTTTTTCCTAGAGAGGCCTGCCCCTCCCCCTACAAAAATGATTCCCAACCCTAACCCCACTCATGGAGGGGATGTTTCTTTAGAGGGGGTCAATTCGTACATCTGCATTTTGATTAATTTTCCATATTTTGTTCCACTCGAGAGAAGAATCTGAATATCATAACCGGCAATTTCATCGAACAAATTTCGAGTAACCGGATAGTCCTTTTTATGCTTCCACTTTTCGATGGCAATTTGAAGGCAGTCAGTCAGTTGATTACTAACAGTTAAAAAGTATTTCGCAATTAGGAAGTAGTATATTTGGCCCATTTTAGAAACATCTTGTATGCAATTAGTTCCCTTGGGTAGATATGTCCTTTTACAGATGAGCCAGAAATAGTTAGTCCTTGTTGAAAATGTAGTCCAGTTTCTAAACGTATTTTATCGTACCGGACTCTCCTCTCCCCAGCGGTGCATCAACTTTGACTCTTCCTTAAGGTCCCCATTTCTTCATGGTTCTTTCTCAATGAATATAGGTATTGCATTTCTTCATGGTTCTTTCTCAATGAATATAAAAAAATTGAGGGCTTTCAGCTCGTTTACCAATTGTTAAGATTCAACAAACCACTTAAGTTCCTATAGCCAGAGCTCTCGGTAGACCACCATAATCGCTCGGCCTCGAGACTACTCATTGCCTCTCAGTGAGATCAGAGAGGTACTGCAATGTGATGTTCTTAATTTGTGCAAGCAAATGAAAGTTAAGCTGCAGAGAACCGCAAAAAATGAGAGGGAATATTTAAGAAAAGCTAAAAATAGTCATCGAGTTGAGCTTGTCGCCAGATCTGCATTCCTGAGGCATGATCACCAAAACTTAAGCCTCGTTTTAAAAATTAGGAGGAAAAATAACACATGACAGAGGTAATTAATTATAAATATGACAACTCTTTGACTAGTCAAAATCCTCTTTTCAGTCGATTCATATTCTCGGTCCCCACCCTTCTTTTAGTCTCTCCTTCTCTTTCGTCACTCCCTCATCACTCTACAAGTCAGACTCGCGTTTTCCTTTTTGATTTTTTGCCTCATACTTGTGCAGTTGTAGCGTTGCACATGCATGTGTAGATGCCTCTTAAGGCCTAGATACACACGGCGATTAATCGCCGCGTGTGAAAGACGAAAGCCAATGGAGAGCCTTGATTTCGATCCATTGACGTCGATATATCGAAATCAAGGCTCTCCATTGGCTTTCGTCTTTCACTCGCGTGTATCTAGGCCTTAACATCGGCAGAAATACGAAGCTCAATCGTGCGTACCTCGAGCGGGAAATTGGAAATTACAGAGACGAAAAACGTCAAATTTTCTCATGTGAGTTAAAAAAAAACTTGGGAATAATCAGTATCAACGGTGAGACTGCAAAAGTGCGAATCTCGGTTGCGGTGCTTCGAAATCTCCGATCCCCACTTTATTTTTTAAAATGAGACCAAACCATCAGCATAACCTGAACAATTTAGGTACAGAATATCCTTGATAGAGAGAGGAAAAATCACCGAAACTGTCAAAAAATGGCGTCCAGTCGCCTCCGTCGTTCAGCGGGCCGATTATTGAAGTTGATGGACAAAGCTATAGACAAAGCAGACAAGAGGGATATGGAGGGGTCCTAATGGTGGAGGCGAGTGGTTATACAATAGATAAAGGAGGTAGGTAACAGACTAATTAACAGCAACCCACGAGAGACCCTTTAGTTAGTCCATAATTTTCTCCCTTAGTCTATAGGGAGCATGCATTTCAACCAGTAGGCTCGCTCCATACTCCCTCTGTCTTCTTTGTCTATAGCTTTGTCTATCAATTTCAATAATCGGCCCGCAGGTCGAAATTGAAGTGTAACAGAAAGTCTGCAACGCCGCAAACCGAGATACGTGTATTTCTGAAGTTTCACCATCGATGTGTTCACCGTGTTCCACGCGAAACTTGTATGAGAAAACATGGATTGTGATTCTTGGTTTCTTACCTTGTCTAATGGTTTTCAATGGTGCTGGGGCAAGCTCAGACTTTTGCAAGCAGCAGCCTCGGCTTCAATTTGAGAATCATCGTTCGCAAGAATGTGTCGGACCTTAAGCGCAGAGTCGACCGAGCATTTTTCATCGAGAAACTGAGTCATCGTTCAGAACGAGCGACACATGGTTAGACATACATTTTATAGTGACACATGGCCATAAACATAGGCGGAGCCTCCTCTTCGTCCCATCCGTGACGTTTGTCGATGTCGACACTAAAACACGCATCGCTCTCGCGGGTGCTGAGAGAGGAACCATGTTTTACATTCGAGCGACTCAAATCTTGAAAAAATTCCTGGCAGCGTCCGCGATTGACTTGTAGCTTTCGCCCGCGTGCAAGGGTTCAGGAGGTCTCGCAAGATAAAGTACCGCGAGGATTTGGGAATGAGCGTTGGGGGCGTGTGGCGATGATTTTTGTTGATAGGTATTAATGGTCTTCCGTGAATTAATATCTTTTTTAATGTGCGTGATTCTAGAAATTCGAATTCTAGCGAAGGTAAACAATGAATGATGGACGTTATACTAGGTGTTGACTCTCATTGAGGTTTTGATCATCCCGCTAAAGTTTAAATACCTGGACTGAAAGTCGGTGGCGAAAGTCACATAGTGCGTAAGCCAATCGCGATGTTTCATCGTCTCCATTGTTGTTTCATTTAACTGAAGCAAAATCGATGAACATTATCGTGCAAAATTCTCATAGAATATTCTGCGCGAGATGAAGGAAACACAGTAAAAATTTGGACTAATTTGGCTCGTTTTCTTGTGGGATAAAAATTTGACTAGAAATTTGTCACGTTTCAAAGGGGCCGTCCCTAAATTACGTAACGCTCCAAGGGAACCGGGGCTTCGCTAGCGTGACGCGGCGTTTCAGGGGGTGGAGAGGGTATAGAGAAAAGCGTTACGTATAGCGAGTTTAGGTGATTATTTTCGAGTTTCTGTAGAATTTTTCGTCGGTCTTCCTGAGAAGTTTCAAAGAACCTCGAAAATATTCTTTACAATACTTTCATTTTTCCTCACTAAATAGAAACGCCACTCCGTCCTGTAAATGGAGGGTGATATTTAGATTATTTTTTTTCGAAATTGGGAGGGAGCCCGAGCAAGCGTTACGTAACTTTTCAAGGGAGATCGAGCACAGCATTACAGAGCGCTACACTGCCGTGCTAAGGAAAAACGCCGTATGAACATTCGAGAGTTGCCGAATTTCCTTCAGTAAAATGATTATTTTTCAGGAAAATTATGAATATTTTTCCTTGAAATTTTGAGACACTTTTGATCAAATTACAAACGAAATTATCTGAAAAATTGGCAGAAGAATATTTAAAAATTTTCTTGAAAATTAGTGATTTGCCTATGGAAATTTGGTAGGATCATACGGCGTTTTTCCTTAGCATGGTGGTACAGGGGACTGGTAAGTGCCAAAAACTGCATAAGCGTTACTTAATTTAGTAACGGCTGCAAACCAAGAAGCATGCTCTTCGACGTTCACTGTCATTGTGCTTTCTACACATCTTACACCTCTGGATGAGGGTTGTATCGATATGGCCTTTAAAATCATCCTGAGTGTGACATATTAAGAGTGTCCCTCTCCTCCTCTTTCCGTTTGTTCCCTAGTAACATGAAATCTCATAGCGCTGATCTCCCTAGATAGTGACTGAGAGTTTGGGAATATTGTCTTTATGTGAGTCCAAACGCACATCATGGTATGGACTAGTATTGTGAAGGTAGCAACAACATAATGTTAACTTTCTACCCACTCTTAACTTGCGCAGAGAACACAAATGTAAACATTTTCTGTGCGGAACCCAAAAATTGCCTTCAAATTTGAAAATTTCCCTTTAAATTTTGTTTTTTGGTTTGCAGTCAAATTATTTCACTGCGTTACAAGAGAAGTTGGTTTATCTTGCCAAAATATAACTGCTGTTCACATGAAGGGCACATGTGCGGAGCCGAAAAACCTTGAGGCAAATTCATAAGGGCTGGTCAGGATCAAAATCTAGAGAAGGTCACGTTTAAACACTAGATTTTATTTTTTAAACCATCCATGATGCTACATTTAAACCACGTAGTTGAAACACCATGAAATCCACTTAATCATCGACTCCGAGAGTCCTGTTAGTGCGGCTTCGAGTTAAAACTGCGGAAAAATCCGCCGATTTTAAAACAGCTCAGACCGTTTTCAGGCGCCTAGCATATAAATATTACATATACATTGCTGAAATATTGCGTACAAGAATGCTAGAGGAGAGGGGGCTACTTTGCAAATCGTCACAACGATAAATTTGCGGCGAGAAGTGCGGATGCTCAGTAAATGAGAGTATTTATGACGCAGTTCTTCCTGCCTCGTCCTTGTTCACGACACGCTGCCGGCCTGTGGAAAAAAGCCGTATGACCATTTTGGCGTTGTGAAATTTTCTCTGATGAAATCAAAATATTCTAAAAAAAATTGTGATTTTTTTCTTTGAATCTTCAATAAAATTTCGATCACGACTTAATCTAGAATATCTTAAAATTTCAGAGGAAAATATCGATAACTTTCTTTAAAAATGGACGTGGTTCTACCAAACAGACCTATGTGGAAGTGAGAAATATGGGGTGTGCTCGTTAGTCTCTTTGCGTAAGAGTGAATGATAATAATCAAGCACCAGTGACGTCAGCGACGATGACGGGAGCAACGATGCCCGGCAGCGTGGTCTTTAACTCATGAGCCCTGTCCACAAGGCTCTCTTGCCATGCCCGCGGCTCATGAGTTCCGCACTCAGTTGCACATAGGTCTGTTTGATAGAATGCAATATCCCGCTTTGCCAATTCTTCAAAAGGAACCACGCCCACTGACCACATTGCTTCTTATGCAGATTTCTAGAGCACACCCCACATTTCTCACCCGCACATAGTTCTGTTTGGTAGAAATACGTCCAAATGAATCTTTTATGGAGGGAAATTTGGTAACATCTAGGATGTTATCCCTTAGCACGGCAAAACGGCTTTGCCTCCCGGGGTCCGCACCCCCCGACACCGATTTGTATCGGCAAGATGTGACGGCTGCGCTTTCGAGAAGTCTTCAAAGCAAATATCGTCGCCCTGCTGACACACAGTCGTAACCACACTCCGCCATGAACCCTGTCGTCCATATGATTCAATGCTTCGCCAGGCTCATCTCAAATTGCAGGTACGCCGTTTTGCCAGCCAAGCGACGAAATGTTGTCGCGTGTCGCCGTCTTCGCGTCGCGTCGTTTGTAACGACCTCCTCCCGCGGTTAAATGGAGCGTCGTTGAAAATATGAACTCATGTCCATGAAAAGAGACCATGTATATATTCTGGTGAACCCGGTCAAACTCGTTGCTCCATGCGTTTTAGGGCTCAAATGAGAGTGAACGTAATTTTTTCCCGAAAATATACAGGTTCAAGAGCAGATATTGAGCAGTTTCCCTCGCGTAACTCAAGAGATCGCTCATTCAAGCGGTGAATTATCCGCACACAAATGGTTGAAGTAGAAACAAGCGTGAAGTTTCGATCGCCGCAGGAGAACGAGGAAAAAGGAGAGGGAGGTGTGGAGGAGATGCCAATGGGGCGACTTGGTAGAAATATCGTCACTTCATTGGCCTAGGCTGCCGTGCTAAGGAAGAACCCCGTATGAACATACGAGAGTTGCCAAATTTCTCTTGGTAAAACACGTATTTTTGACGACATCATCACATTTTCTTGAAATTTCAGATATTTACGTTAATTGATACGAAATGTCGAACTTTGAGAAAAAAAATTCACAATTTTCCCTGTAAATTTGGTTTTTATCGAAGGAAATTTGGCAACGTCTGAAGGCTCACACGGCGTTCTTCCTTGGCACGGCAGTAGGGGCGTCACGCGTTCCTGTAATTCCACGTGAGCCGCGGAGAGTATGCAGGTATATGGAAAACAGGGTTCCCTTGAAAATAGAGATACGCCCTCATGTCAGACAAGCGACTATGTTACTCACGAATTGGACCGGTTTCGGCAGAATAGCACCAAGAGTGTGGATAAGTTTATAAGAGGAAATCGGGCCTCGTGGATTTTTAGTACAAACCATGACAAAAAATCAAATACATTGTTTAAATGGGAAAATTCGCAACTTAGTAAAGTAATATGAAAAAACCTGGGTCATGTTTGTACGATTTATTTTGAATAGAGCAGGCTAGGCTATAGAGACTATCATCTGTTGACGGCCGCAAAATTATGAATATCAACCCAATAGAATGATTGAAGGAATTGTGACAAAATTGAGATTATAGATGGTCAGAGAGCTATTCTGCTCTGCTAAGGAAGAACGCCGTATGAACATTCGAGAGTTGCCAAATTTCCTTCAATAAAATGTTAATGTATTGGGGAAGTTATGAATATTTTTCCTTTAAATTTTCAGAATCTTCAGATAAAATTGCGAACTAAATTATCTGAAAAATTAGGAGGAAAATATTCATAAATTGACCAGGAAATTCACGTTTTATCCAAAGAAATTTGGCAACGCCTGGTGGTTCATACGGCGTTCTTCCTTAGCACGGCAGTATTGTATTAGTAATGATACGAGTTAAAGAGGGCAACCACTCCTGATCAGCCGATTGGTAATGGTACTTGGTCCAATTAATCCTCATGAAATTGTGATGTGTAAGTGGGGTCTTTAATTCTGATGTGGGTTGCGGCTGTTTCGAATCATGTAAACCTTCCGGTCATCATCGTATCAATCATACTCAACTCACTTTACTCGAAAGTAATTCTTGTGTGCCACGGGGATCAACCGCTGACCACAAGCATTGTCGTCCATCCATCTTATCACCTATCAGTTTTAATATGAGTAACCAGTTCACTTAACATCTAAAACTTTGCCGTTTAAGATTCTTGTAGGCTGTCTTATTAACTATCGGGCAGTGAATATTGCAGCACCTGAAGAAAGAAATTCCATTGAAATGCACTATAATGAGGCGACCCCGTACTATTCGGCTCATGTATAAACGGTTCATGTATCGGTTTTGATAACTGTGCCCTTGGCACATGCAACCGATTCCTTTCTACAGACTATTCATCCTTCCAAACTAACAGTTCACTTTGCTTCTGGTTTGGGAGTTCGATTATGTGAACCAACATTTTTTTTTCAAGCTAATAGAAATCACCGCACACTGCGGCTCATGTGACTGAACTTTTTTTCCAAGTGTAACCTCTGAATATTTCAATTTGAATTTAATAAATGTTTCGTTCTTCAGCTATCGATGGCCTCGAGAAGGTGATGATACAGATTCCACAACTGGTTGCACCAGGTGACACCATTACTCTCCGATGCTTGTATCAACTAGAGGGAGAACCTTTGTACGCAGTCAACTGGTACAGGGGCTCTCAAGAATTTTTCCGATACGCGCCGAATGTGCTTCCACATGGGCAGGTGTTCCCGCAGGCTGGTATTAATGTTGATGTAAGTACACAATGAATGTAATGATGATGTCAGTTGATGTTGAGTCCACAAAATAATCACATTCAATGATTAGCGGAGGCCACCGATTACGTGATCACTTATACGAGGGTTCAAAGTAATGGTCGAAAATTTACGCATACGTATGAAATCTATAAAATTTCGGTACACGGACTTTATGTCCACTTTTTTTACGTCCACAGACTTTTCGTCCACAATTTTTACGTCCACAGTAGTTCTAAAGCCCACACTGTTGTTAAGTCCATTACTTAAACGTCCACTAAGTTAAGTCCACAAATGTAAAGTTCACTAAAATCAAATTGAAGCGTCATATTTTAGTCCGTGTGTAAAATTATATTGACAATATCGAAATGAGAAAATTAAGAGAGAATGAGGTGTTGTTATCGTAACTCATATTTTAAATGAAATGTTAATTTCTTCTTTCGATTCATCTTTTCAAATTGTCTTTGGTAAATACTTGGTTTCATTTCTATCCTTGAAATTTCCGATTTAAAATATGCCTTAAATGTACATTCTTTTTTTTTAAATGAAATTGATTACTTCATTTTAAAAACATTTACATTTTTAAAACGTGGTAAATATTTGTAAAACCATTTTCAAGCAATGGCATCGATATGAATCTCAATGAGCCGTAGTTGTGATGAAAGAAACTATACAAACATTAATAAAAGAGGAAAAAAACTAAGAAGCACACAATTTTTTGTTTTTAACTTATTTGTACATCGACCTCCTTGAGTCAAATACGTCCAATTTTGAGCGTTTAGTTGTGCTTTACACCACGCTGCAGCACAGTAAAAGCCCAAAACATAAAAGAATAAATTTGAATGCTTTGGAAATCATTAAATTTGACACGGAACCACTATTATATTTACAAAAAACACATTATATTTTCCAGTAGTACATATTTCTTTTTCATCAGTTTAAAAGGGAATAATCAATGCAGGGAGTGCAAACATTTCAAAATAATGAGTTGAAAAACGCTGACTCCGCGAGTTTAAATATTAGAGCCTAACACAGAGCGGAGCGGCGTGTCAGCAGCGCAGAACGCGCATTGACGCCTACAAACCTAACGGGATACTTCACGCATTGCGCAACGCGTGAGGTATCCCGTTAGGTTTGTAGGCGCCTATGCGCGTGTCACGCTGGTTTCCTGCCGCGCCGCAACGCTTTAAGCAACTATTTCGCGTCAGAGGCGTTGCACAGTATCCTACAAGATTGAAGGCGCACGAAATAACTAGTTAAAGAGGACTTTCAATTTTGACTGCATCTGTTACTGAAAAATGTTTAATTTGGCATTGGAGCGTTTCCTAGGCTCCCGCTTTGTTTTCATTTATCATATTCGTACAGTGTACACATGAACATATGTTTTTATCTGCTCTTAGAGTCTGTTCTCTTTCATGACTTGATTCATGAATGAAATGTTTTTAAGAATGACGGTAGTAGTATTATGCATTTATTTTTGAGGTGGTTTCTGTCATTTAAATGAGAAGAAAAAAATGTGGACATAACATGTCCACAATTTGGATAATTTTGGACATATTCATGGTTGGACATTAAATCGTGTGGACTTAATAAAGACTGGACTAAACGTTTAGTGGACATAAATAGCGGTGGACACTTATTTAATGGACGAAAGGTAGGTGGACAAAAAGTCCTGGAAGCAAAATTTCAAGGGATGAGAACGGCTGTTTTCTTCGTACAAAATGAAGCGGGAGTGAGTTTTTTTGAAATCCCTAATCGAGATACAAAAATCTAAGTTTAACCATCGATATAATCAATTACATATAAAATTCTCTCGACTTGACTCGGCAAGCATAGTTCAATATCTGCGGAAAACAAAACCAATGTATATTCGAAACTGGTCAACATTTTTTGTCATCCAATAAAATCGATGTATAAACCGATCGAATGTAATAACCTAGTTGATCTGTTCATCTCCGAGAGTTTACACATTTTTGAAGGGGCTTTACAAATAAGCAAAACTGGGAAAAACGAGAGAAACGGAAAGAAATGAGAGCGAAATTAATCTCGTGGTCTGAGGAGCAGTCTGTGAAATAGCGGGACAATGTCAAACACATAAAATAAAAATTTGGCAGAATACCCACACGTTATCAGCCTCTCATGCACATTCGCACGATGGCTTTGTTTTGGCTCTAAGCTCAAGGCAAGGTGTGTGTATTAATGATGTGGCTTTGTTTTCTGTCTTCTTTGAGTCTATGTTGAATCGTACTCTCGAAAAATAATCACTGTCGAATTCATTTTTGAACCGAAAAATATAGTTCTAAATATAATGATGGCAAAATCAGTGATACAAGAACCAAACAAATACTTCACAGAATATTCACACATCGGCATACATGCATGCTCACTCACAAGTCTGTTCTCAGCCTGTTTTAGTGGAAGTATACATTATACAGTATACAACAAATTATTCAAATAATCGATTGATCAAGTAAATCTAACTTTAAATTCAGTGTGCCGTGTTCTATTAGTTTGAATGAACTTTTATGTTTCACTGATGATTGAAAACAATACAAATTTTATACCTTTATACTCCATGAACCATCGACTCGAAATGTTGTCGATGAATTCCTCTCAACCGCGGAGTTCTCCCCCCCCCCCCCCCCCCGGTAACGTAGCAACTAGACTGAAAAATATATCCTAGGCTATGGATTTAATTCATGGTTTTTAAAATCACCTTGCTGAATTTTTATTTATGTATTGCATGCCAATTTTGTCGTATCGAAGTCGTTAACTTCTACATAGTTGCATATTCCCAATTTAGAAGGCGTTTTATCCGTCGAAAAAGGGCCCTATGTTACAATCGTCACTACAAATACTAATTAAAAAATGAAACTAGATACAAAATACTATTAAAAATTCTTGGTACCTTACGAGAGCTTTGTTTTCATCGACGCCCTTAGTCCATATTATTTGAACTGCAATTTGCAATGAGGAGCCTCTATTCCTGGATCATTACAGTGTTATAAGTTTACTTATGCTACAATGGAAGCGCCGGAAATAGTGGCCCCTTATTGGAAAACGCAGTGCATTCGGTCAATATATTTTTGACAAGGAGCCCTTTTAATTTCGGAGACAAGCTTCCTCTTGCTACTTTATTGCAAACTGAGAGTCCAATTTTAGGTGTCTATTATACTGTCCTACAGGTGAGCCAGTCTGGACCACACTCTGTTGTTTTGAAAGACGTTCAGCCGTACATGGCTGGAAAATATAGGTGTGAAGTTTCTGCAGATGCTCCACATTTCTCTACGGAGGTCGTTGCTGATTTCCTGAATATTACCCGTGAGTACACACGTCAACCTTTACATCTCTACTTAAGTGGACGTATTTCTACCAAACAGACCTATGTGGAGGTGATAAATATGGGGTGTGCTCTAGAAAGCTGCATAAGAAGCAATGTAAAAGTGGGCGTGATTCCTTTTGAAGAATTGGAAAAGCGGGATTTAACATTCTATCAAACAGACCTATGTGCCAACTGAATGCGGAACTCATGAGCCGCGGGCATGGCAAGAGAGCGTTGTGGACAGGGCTCATGAGTTAAAGAAACGGATCCGCGGCTCGGAGTCTCCATCGTCGCCGCTGACGTCATTGGCGCTTCATTATTCTCATTCACTCTTACGGCCAGAGAACTAACGAGCACACCCCATATTTCTCACCTCCACATAGGTCTGTTTGGTAGAAATACGTCCAAGTAATGAGTAGTACGCACCATACTACACCACCGTACCGTGCTGAGAAAATTATACTCACGTGAGTCATAAGTTGCCTGACATATTTTACCTTCATACTGAAAGACCAATCATTAATTTGAATTAAGAGTATGCTTTCCATAGAGCTCTCCTCTTTCCAAAAAAATATCACGAGACATTTGGTGAGGTAATATTTCAAATAGAGCTCTAGGCAGCAATGATCTGAAAACGATAAACTAAAAGTCGCTCCTATTTTTCAAAATTGCACTTTGTCTGATGCCAGAATATCTGTCGGCCAGTTTTTAATCACGAAACTTTCTTTGTACAGTTCCACCTACGGGAAAGGTAAAACTCCAAGTTGATAAACTTCACTATTTCGTCGGCGAAACTTTGAGGGCTGATTGTACATCTGCACCTTCCAAACCTGCCGCCAATATAACTTTCTTCTTGAACGGGAAGATGGTAAACCCATCCAAAACTGAAACACACCCGACCATTGATCGGCCGTATTACGTCACGACTGCAACACTGTCCACAGTTTTGGATAAAAGTTTCCCGAGAGCCATACATGTTCTCTGCCAAGTCAATGTTCAAGATAACTTCAAATCGAGTGCCGAACGGTTTGTCACCATCACAGAAGAGATTGATTCTTACGATGAGTTCTTTAGATCTCGTTCTGCTAATTCAGGTAAACCAAGATATGATTTTAAACAGAAATAATTTGACACTATGAAAAAAAAAGAAAAAAACAGAAAAAATGCGTAACCCCAACTCCCCTTGCCTGGCTCCTCTAGCTTTCTTATCAAAAAACACCACTGGGGCACTTCATCATTTCTTCTCCGTAACTTAGTAGGTCCTGTCAAATGAAGTTGCTTCAGTCACAGAGCTTGGAACACTACAGCAACCAACGATTTCATTTTCCCGTTTCGGTTTCACCCTCCTGCGCCAAGTAACCCTTTCAGTTGGACCGCATTTTGCAATTTAGAAACACTATTTCTTACTCTTTGTAGGAGCAACATATGTCTTATTAATTTGTCTACGCAGATGGTTGCTTTTACAGATGAGTTAGAAATTGCAGTTCCTGATTGCGAAACGAATTTCAATTTGTGCATCATATTTTGCACACTATTTACGAAGAAGCACCAAAGCTTTTATTACGGCTTATAAATAACATGTAATTTTTCCTCTTCCTTCCTTCACAATGAGGAAACAATTGCTCCCTTCACCTCGAGTTGGTGAGCCTACCTGTATTAATAAAAAAAAATCTATCTTTTTACTAGAGCCGGAGATTCGGCGAACAAAATTAAATTGCTAGCCTCAATTGAATGGTAATTTGCAAAAGTAATCGTGATCAATTTTTGGCGATTATTTGAAAATAGTGTAACCACACTTATGGAGAGCCTCTTTATAAATATACAGTCATGTACTCAAAGTTCAGTGTGTGTGTTTGGGGAGGCTCCTCATGAGATGTTGTCATGCCGGTACGTAACTCAACACTGTCAAAAATTCATTACGGTCGTTTTTGCAGACCAACATTCAATCGAAGTGCTGGACGTCAGCTTGGCATGCTCTCTGTGCCATTGCAAATCTCAATACTGGGCAAATAGACGCATTTAAATTGAAAGATACTATATCCCATCTCACATGAGCCCAGAAAACCGTAAGAATACAGGGCTCAAATCACAATGGATATAGGTTCTTTCAATTTAAATGCGCCCAAATAATTTTCTAGGTTTTCATTTGCTCATCAATTCGTCATTAATTTATTTGTTTCTTTCCCCCAGGAACGCACCCCATTGGAGGATTGATAATTTTGTTCCAAATTGCTGCATTCCATTGGCTAATGTATTTGGCACTGGTACCTCTGAGATGACATTGATGGCAGCATAATCGGAAACCGATGGAATTTTCCGTCAGAATGCCTTGATTGTTATTAAATTAATTTTCTAGTTGTTGATGATTTAAGTACTACAGGGACTTAGAATTGGTACCTAACAGAATAGGCTTTTAATACGAGCAATCGTGATTTTACGTGTCAGCGTTCATCGCGCTACTTTCGGGGCCAGTGTGTTGTTGTTGTGTTGTCTTCCTAGGCTCTTCTGTTATGCAACTACATAGTGTCATAGATTATTTGTCACTCGCTCTATCTAAATTAGATATTTGCGATTTTTCTAAGATTGGAAGCTGAAAACTAGGAGTCTAAGATTCGCTGATGATGTGAAAAATATCCTCAAGACGCATCATCGGGTGTCCTTTCTGACACTTTAAAAGTATCTGTATAAAGTTACAACACGCCGCATCTCTTTAAAGAAAAAATTTCCTGGGCCAAGCTCTTTTCTTGTCTAAGTATTATGAATATTATTAATTTTGTATCGAATCCAACGTACAAAGACAAACACGTCACCTCTTCATCCAACTGCTAAGTAAATTAAGTACTCTGTCGTCAAATCATGTAGGTACATGTTTTTGTTATTTTTTTATTTATTTCCTTATATCTGTGAATATGTACATACAAATAAATAGACTACGATTTTATTCAATTTTTACATTTCATCGTGAGAAAATTTTCAGAAAGAATTCACATTTTCATAGGATTTCTAATCATCAACATTTCCTTTCTCCTCACTCTCTCCTTATCTTTTATTAAGTCTCACGTACCTATTTGACTATTGGCCTTCGACATATGTGCTCAGAATAATGAAAACTATGAAAAGTTGCGCTGGAAAATAATTCAAAGGTAATGGCCATTGCGTTGTAGAAAGTTGGTATAAGCGATGTGATTGGTGAAACTGACTCTATGGAAGGAACAAATGTGCAGCAAGAGGATTTCGGAGTTGTTTTGACGCGAAATCTTCTTAGAGATAAACACGTTAAAATGAGTGGACGCCAATTTTTTGTTTAATTTTAGGTAACTAAAAATTCTGGAATTCTGTAAAGACTGATAAGCTCGATGGCAAAATTTCTAACAAAAAAAAAAAGAAGGAACTAAGTAACTGCAACTAAAAGGGCCAGTCTCACTCCAACATTTCTAACAGCGCAATTAATTTTGAGTTCATAACCATCTGACGTGGATTAGAGAGGATGTCAACTGAAAGGCGATAAAAGTGTTTAATTGGATTTCAACATGCAGTTTACCTCCGAGTCTGGCCTCGACTTTATTTACACAAAAAATATTGTTCTGAAAAAGTTATTGGTAGCATTTGAAAGGAATCTCAATGTCCCTCGGTGACGGTGTCGATGTCGTGCTGGAGTTTGGACAGGTCAGCTGAGATGTCGAAGTTCATGTCCTGAACCCCGAGTCCAGCGTGTTTCTTGAAGACCTCCACGTCCTCGGAGAAATGTTTGGACTGTTCCCTTGCCGCCTCGATCGTTGCCTTGAGGTCGCGAGTTTTCAGAGCTACTTCTTCATCTGTCCGTTCCGCTGCATTGTTTTCCACCGACTTCACCTCAGATTCCTCCACATTCTGTTTGGTCCCAGCTTTCATCACCTCCTTCAGCTCAGCCATTTCCTCATTCTTCGTAGTCTTCTCCAAAGCCTTATTGCTCTCAATCCTCGGGTTCATCTCCTTCTCCGCAACCGCCGCCACATTTCCATTATCATCCACATTCCAGTCCAGATTCTCATCGCCCAGGTCCATCTTTCCACATGTTTCCATGTCGCTCAAGTCAGGCGCGAAGACTTCGTCATTGAGGGCAGGTGCGCCACAGTACCCCTGAAACCAAATCAACTCTGAGTTGACGATGCCGTGGACTCTTTTATACGCACAATACGCCCATCCACAGCCTTCTGTCAGCAATGGTGCTGAGGGCCTCGCTATTTTTGAAAGCATAAGTGGATCCAAGGGGGGGGGGGGGGGGCGTATGGAGCCCACGTCCCCCACCCTTGGTTTGTCCGAAATAAAGGAGGAAAAATTAGAGAAGGAAGAAAGAAGGAAAGGCACGGAGGAAAGAAGAAGAGAAGACGCTTACATTTGGTACTTTCTCATGCCGAAATTGACGCAGCAACTGCTTGTTGGATGCTTCAGAAATTCAAAGATACTCTGAGGGAGGCCCCTGGACTGCGGACTCCCCCTGTCGCCCTCTCCGGTTGAGGTGTCTGGGTCTGCCTATGTTTGAGGAAGGAGGCTGAGAGCTCCATACTTATCAATATTTACCCCATCTGTCAATTTATCTATTAATCAATGACAGTTTTCTTAGAATTTGCTTCGTGCGGAGGAAAAATCCCGGAAGTTTTTATGAATTGACTCAGATTAGTTCCTAAAAAAATTAAAGTATGATGAGAAGTCTGCAACGTCGCAAAGCGAGATGCATGGTTTGGGAGTTTCACCATATAAATTCAACCAGAAAATGTATAGAAGATGAGTGAGAAACGATACGTTAAAATAGTGCTGATTCGAGTCCACACTACGTCACGTGGAAAACAAAACTGAGAAAACTATAGATTAGAATATCAGATTCAAAAGAGAAATCTAATATGTTACTGCGTCTGCTACTCCACCATACTATTACTTACAGTAGTTGGATCGCGTATTTCCTTACATAGGTAAATTTGCATTGATGACTCCCTTCCGATGTAAATGTTTCTCTTCCCTCGCAGAACGATACGATGGAACGACAACACTATTCAAAATAGTTATTATTATTAGAAAGCGATAAAATTTTACAAATGAGGAATTGGGAAGTGCCTAAAGAAACCCTTTATTAAATATGCATGATCACGGACATACTCAAATGCATAGGCTACACGACTTTCGTTATCGGCTTCGTTTCGGTGACCGTTAAATGACGTGTGAAGGAAGAACGCAGCAACCTTTCCTTCTCGCGATTAAAAACTTGTTGATTTCAAATTTTAAAAAAAATAGTTAATTTTACCTGGATAACTGCGGCAAAACACAAAATTTTCAGTGAGGCGGAGATCATTGTTGAGCTTCTGCAACGACTGCTCATTGCGTAGCAATGAAACGACAATTTATATGATTCACACGCATTCTCACATTCTCCTGAATTCGTTGACGCAATGCGGCTTTTCCACACTGACAAATCGAACAAGAGGAGACAATTTTCAAGGAATGCTTACGCTCTGAGGTTATTTTCCACTTTCCAGCCGTCAAAAAAGGTTAAAAAAAATGGGGAAAATGCGATGATCCAAAGAGGATTTTAACGACACGCAAGCCTTCTCGTGCCTGTGTGTCTGCACAAAACCCTCCACGGATATTTTTTACCACGTAAAACGTGGTACTATACCAGTGACGTGGCGTGCTCGGCGATATATCGATTGTTATGCCATTTAAACCTATAGAAAAGGATCGATATATAGAGTGTTCGCAGCGAACACCTTAATAATCGATTCTTTACCATAGATTTAAATGTCATAACAATCGATATATCGCAATTCATGCCACGCCACTGTACTATACAGTTATTTTCCTGCCATTGACATTTCTAGATTCGCAGAAATCGCGAGGTTTCGCTAGAGGCCTGCTAAGGGGATTTTTACCTTTCATCACTCACAAAATGGAATTAATTTGCGTGGGGCCAGGAGGATCTATTTTTAAAAAGATTTTTTTACTAAGTAAAAATGTTCATTTAACCATTGAAATAAATCGAAATTGTCACAATCATTCAGCTGAGCCCCATTGGTGAGCGCTTTGCCATGCCGTGAACCGGAGAGCAACCAAAAGTTAACACGGACCTGTTTTCCACCCCATCACAGCGTCGCCTCCTTCAAAGAGTGCATGAGCATCACGAACGAATACAGATTCTGCATGAACTGGAAAAAGCCGAATTTTCAATCAGTACGGATGATTTTAGGACACAAATAATCAACCAAGGGCGGATTACCCATCGGCGCACAGTGGATCGAGTCAATTTGAGAGGTCGGACATACAGAATTTTCGACTAAAACTGCAAATTTTTATGTTTATTTCGTCACATTTTAATTTTTGAGGATACTTTAAAAGTAAATTTCCCGAGAAAATCAATGAAAACACTTCTAGAACCTCAAAGTTTTGTATGAACAGAGTTATAAGCTTTCAAGGTTTCCAAATTATGCCCGACCTCTCCTATTGACTCGATCCACAGTGCGGCGTGTCATGCCTTGCGATGAATCGATTGCGATCTACGGAAAAGGATCAATTATCAGAGTGTTCGCAACGATTGCCTAAATAATCGATTCTTTACCATAGCTTCAAACAAGAAAATATCGATAGCTGATAATACGTCTCTGAATTACAACACACAACAAGCCTGAAAATCGTCTTCGGACCTTTTTTTTCACCATGAACACTGATAAGAATACCATGTCCAAGAATACGAAGGTCCTGGTTATATTTGATTTATAAGGATCCAAGCCATCCACAGGCGCTTGAATTGGCAAGAGAACTAGAGTCTTGTTACCATTACAAGACCTCTTTATCGATAAGACAAGATTATTTTTCCATAACAAAATATAGTTATATGGGAGTCTTGTGCGGAACAAATGGCAAGGATTCTTATAAGTTGTAACATGTGAGTTTTTTTTAAACTTCTTTAACAAGACTCCTTTAAAAGCTTATGGAGGCAGAATGTGTTTGAAATGCTTGTTCTAACATTTAAAGAAGTAGCACAACACTTAAGAGGGTGATCGACTTCGTGAGATCGTCCATTGCATTCATTATACACTGATTAACAATTGTCTTGTTTTTAGTTTTGCCATAAGTATGGTAACTAACTCTAGGGGTGCTGATTCCAAAAATGACGTCCGTTAGTCTGAATCGCTTCGGTTTTCCTCGGAAAAGTCGGAACTTTTCCGAATATCGAGCTCTCTATAGGAATATTATATTTTCCGAGAACTCTGTGCATGATAGAGAAAGCCAAAATCATTTTCGCAGACAGCAGTGGAAAGTAAATTAATGATCATAGGTGGCATGCTTATTAGATTTTTCCCTCTGTTCTGCCAACAAAAGTTGTATGAGACCATCAAAGTCGGGTCGCCTTGCTATAGAAATCAATCCCGGGGTCTCTTGCTCATTGAGCCATAGCGCTACGACCAGAACGCCAAAGGAAATAAACATTTAAAACCTGATACAAACATCTTACTAGATTCCTCATCGATAAAAAAAAATTAACTATACCAACAAACCATCCAGTAAACGCAATACAAACATCAAAATTACGCTTTTGAAATGCATAGAAATTAATAATTTTATACTATTTAAACATACCGAAACAAAATTAAACAGCGTCAACTCGCGAAGCCTACCAGCCTCAAAGACTACAGGTTTCTGGGATCGCATCAGCAAGAATAGGAGGACATTGAATCGAATTTCAGATCCCTCTTTCAGAAGGTCCAAATGTTCTTGGTAGAGAATATTTGCGGTTTCCTCGCACTGAAAGTAATTTACAACAAAATGAAAAGCAATTAAGTACACCTTTGTAACGATCAGCATTAAATTTACGGGGTAACGTTAGATAATACGACGATTATCTAAAAAAAAAAAAATAGAAATTTCTGAAAATAATCATCGTATCATCTAACGTTACCTTGTAAAAATGCAATTCGTTTAGTTTTAGTATTAAACCGTGTAGATAGATACAAGGGAATACTTGTAGTGGTTACGTTCTATTTAAATAAAATTCCTTCAAAAAAAAAAAAAAAAAAAAAAAACCTTTGTATCGATAAAATCTGTTTTTAATACACCTATCCCCTTCGTCGAAAGGGTAATTTTTGTGGTGTAGCATGAAAACCTCGATTCATATTGCAATTCAAAATACTATACGTCAAAGAATAGGTGCGTAGTAAATTTTCTTGAAACAAAGAAAAGATAATCGTATTTTCCCCCTTTAAAATGATTTAAAAGTCCAAACAAGAGCAATCCGTAGAATTGGATATGGTGTAAATTCGCAGTTTAAAGGTTTAAACTAAGTACAGCTCTTTTTGCATTTGCATCATTTTTCAGTGATAAAGCAGGGGAATCGCGACGATTAGAACTTTCTACGCAGGAGGTAAAAAGCTTACACCAACTCTCGCATCATTCAGTCGGGCGTTTTTGCATGAAGACTTCTCATACAGGTACATACACCATGCGATAGTTGCCACACTATACCGGTTTAGGTATCAGAACTTTCAACATATGCTAGAACTATTGACTAATTTCATAACCGTTGGAGTAAAGACGATCTCCTCTGCAGGGATCATCGTAATTATCACAATGATCATGGGGGCACAGGCCCTTTTAACTAGCCACCAGATGCGGATCATACATGATATTTTCCGTGTAAAATTAAAAAGCGTAAGAAATTGAAATGCAGAAAACTTACGGCAACAGTGACTCTGGAAGCCATGAAAAAAAATGCGAATATGTGGACGACTGGAATAATCATTAACGTCACGCCATACGCATAACGCTCCGGGTCCTAAAAAATGGGTAAAAGAGGTTGTGTCATAGTGTCAACTACGATTTCTTACTGGTGTGAAAAAGTCCGGAGCCACGTATTTCGGTTTGCGATGTTGCGACTTCTTTTCATTCTTTATCTTCTGAATGAAAAACTACGCATCGGCAATTTTTAAAAACTGCCGTGATTTTTCTTCTCGGTGCAAAGAAAATTCTGCGAAAACGTCAAGAAATGACGTTAATTCGTTCTCCTTTAAAAAAATCGATAGAAGCGGAGATTCTCAAACACCGCAAACAAGATACATAATTGCGGACGTACACCGCGGAAATCAAGATTTCAACATTATATTTAAAAGTAAGTTATCATGAGATTAATTCATAGCTTTTTAAAAAGTTGGAATTAAAACTGGGTCTTTCAAGGGGACTTCGAAGTTTATTGAAATAATATCTATCTATTCTTCGCCATCCTCGTGCTGAGTTGAGATATCAAGGTGAAATTTACAATATCCTGTAGGTATCGTACTTGATCTGCACTCTGAAATTACATTTCCCTCATATCCAATTAGGTTCCTTTGTTGACTCATATAACATGCTCCAATGGAGATGTTGCATGTGTGGGGGATTTGCGATTTGACTGCTGTTTCTTATGTAAAAGTTCGCGAGAAACACGATGGTGCCACTATGGTTTTCTCTGAAATCATCTCCCAAGCTCAAAAGAAGCTCTCAAAGTGAGGCCAAAATGGAGGGGATATCCCACCCTACCCTGAGAGTCCACCTCTACATCAAGACAAACTCTTCATGCAAAGATAGGGAGCAAATACATTAGCAGGGTTGCCGTGTTTTCAGTTTTGGAGTCCCCAAATACAGTGGCAGCCCTGTCAATGTATTTACTCCCTATCTTTGCATGGAAAGTTTGTTTTAATGTAGAGGTGGACTCTCAGGGTAGGGTGGGATATCCCCTCCATTTTGGCCTCAACTTGAGTGCTTTTTTTTGAGCTTGGGAGATGATTTCAGAGAAAACCAGTGGCACCATCGTGTTTCTCGTGACTTTTTACACAAGATTCAACAGTCAAATCGCAAATTCCTCACATATGCAACATCTCCATTAAGACCTCGGAAATGATTTGATACGTGTAAGGAACAATTACATTTACCAGGACTCACTTAACCCTTAAATACCCAAGCCAGGTCAAATTGATCCGAGGCTTGCTGAAAATATGTGACCCGTGGGATGTATGATGTCGGCAAAAACGAGCTTTAGATACAGGTCCTCAAATACATCGTAAAAAAAGAATAATCAGACATGAACTTAATAAAATAGGAAAAAATCTAGAGTCACTACAGCCGGAGATAGGAGAGACGCAATCAGGTCTCGTTTCTTAACTTTTCTACCAAATCTGAGCGACGGCACCTCATCAGCAGCATGAGGCAGAGCGTTGCGAGTTCACGCCTCACGCCATCGCGCCTTCAATTTTGCAGATGCAACGACGACATCAATCAAGCACGAATAGTTGTATTTTCACGCCGTCTTACCACAGGTCCTTTCTATTGCTGTTTTTCCGTGTTGAATTGGTTCTGTTTGTCTTTTTATTGTGATGATGCTTCATGAGCTACGCGAGAAACACAGCAAAATATTTTAGAGACGAGATCGGGCCTTGATTTTGAACTCTTTTCCCGAATCTGAACGATACCTCATTGAAAGCATAGAGCGGAGCATTTCGAGTTCAAGTCTCACGTGTTATCGCGCCTTCAGTTTTGCAGATGCAACATGAACATCCATCAAGCACGAATATTTGAGGAATGTGAAGGTTATGTTTGCTCAGATTTTGCTATGATGTGTCCAAATCAATGATCATTTTGGAAAAAAGGGGGAAAAAGTAAAAACATAATTAGGGGTTTTCAAGAGCCGTGAAGGGCATACGTCTAAAAATTAGTATTTTGCCGAGAGTTATTGAATTTTTTTGACGACTATCCCTAGAAATCCCAAGCTGACTATCTCTTCTGGGGGAGTTACACATGACAGATATGTAGGAGGGGAGTGAGAAAGAGTCGCTTTGACTTGACTTGGATTTTTACGTATAAAAAAGTCTTGAGCATTTAAGAGTTCATAGAGGCTTATATGTGACTGAGCAACTGCGGTGTCTATAAACTTACGTTTATAAATATGTAAGAAGTGAAGGTAACAGCTATCATGGCTCCAATATACATGACCAATATGGACTCGCGTATAAATTCTTTCAAGTCCTCCGCCATTCTAAAAAAGAAAATTTAAAATACTTATTTAAAGAAATAAAAGTGGGCAAATGTTCTACTGGTTTCAATTTTCTGCCAAGAGACATTTTCAGGAATTTTTCGAACTTGAGACTATTTAATTTATCATGACTTCTTTGTTATATTATCTTATTACTTATCAAAATGTGATTTAAAACGTTTACTTTACGGTTCAAGTATTCCTCCTTCTCCTGCTAACTGTATAGCAAAATTCGAAAATCGTGGGTTTTTTATTACCCTAGCTGCCGCTCCTCTTTAAACTTTTAAAAAACTTGGCCCACCTTCAAAAAAGTATTTGATGTTGCGAAATATTTGCACAGCACCATTTCTATCAGCTTTAAAAATTATTTCTCGTAATAATTATATTTTTTTTTCGTAAGAATAGTTCGTCATTGGACGCATCTCTGTCAAACGGAGCTATGTGCATCATGACGTGAGCCTCGGTATGCATGTATCCTTATGGGTCTCAGGGCTCATGCCTTAATGCACATAATTCCGTTTGATAGAAATACGTCCAATTGCTCCTGAGACGTTTCGCTTCTCAATGTTTTTCTGGGAGGGCTGCTTTCACTTCCTCAGGTGAGATGCCCTCGTGTGCCTATAGATTTTCCCACACAAGGTGCTCCTCCTCTCCTCTGTGCTCCAAACTCAATAAAATTCCCTCTTCAAAAAAATTCATAGCTGAGCCCATGTTTTTGAGCTCCGAATATTTCATGTTAAATGCTCGAGCATTAATAGGACGTATTTCTATCAAACGGAACTATGTGCATTAAAGCATGGGCCCTGAGGCCCATAAGAATATATGCATTACAGGGCTCACGTTACAATGAACATAGTTCCGTTTGATAGAAATACGTCCAATAGCTGCTGCTGCTCTGCTGCACATGCAATTCACATAAAACAATTTTTTATATGCTAAGTACCTGTACAATGATTGATGTTCACTGATGCTAAGTACAATGCGCGCTACATTCCATTTTCGAATGATTTCGTCTTTGCGGACAACATTTCCTCCCGGTCGCGGATTCAACTCCTGTGCGCGAAACCGCTCATAAAATGCACCGTTCAATATAAATGAAGCCTCCAATTTGCAAAATAGGCAAAGGTACATGCTCGATATAATTGCTAACAATATACAGTAGTACCCTATGCAAGCGCACATTATAAAGTAAACATATGCTCGAAGGTACGGAGCTGACTCAAAAGGAAAATAAATTCTTAGTGGAAAAGCAATGTATTTTTGACTTTTGAGGGGGAAAAAATAGTAGACGATGATTGGATACGTCGTGTAGAAGTTGAAGACGCTGAATGAACCAATTACCAAGACCCAGAACATGAATTTCATCATCCTCTCGCACATTTTGATAGTTTTGATTCCGCTTGGATACCGGACTTTTTTCTTATACTTGAGCCACTGCTCTGCCATTTCGTGACACACGAGCGTTATTCTCTCTTCGCGACGAGTGTAGAAAAAGGTGATGGTCATGACGGTAATAAAACTGGCGATGTTCCCTATGCGCGAAAAGAAGTCCGTGAGGGAGCTGGTACCCACGATCATTGCCATCAGGAGGAGAGCGGCATTCGTGTGGAAGAAAACACAAACGGCTATACCAAGTCTGCGAAGGATAGGTCGTTTCACGTCTCTAAAAACTCCGGTGAGAACTCGGAACTGTCTACATCGTTTGATCAGAAATGTATTCTCAACATCCTTTCTTCTGACAGGGAGGCTCCCTAGCATTGTCTCGTGATTCACCAAGCGGGTAGCTTTCCTCTACCTGGAAAATAGAACCTCTCGATTGTGATACATCTTGTCTTCAAAAAGTGCAAATTAATAGATTCTAAAAACTGGAAAAAAATTTAATGATGTGAATTTCCCTCGCATGTTTGAAATTTTAAAAATAGATATCCTCGAAGCTGTACACCGAAAAAGTTTTCTTCGGATCAAGTAGACGTCGTTTCATGAAACACGGCTACAATGAGACGATTTAATTCGTTTAAGAAGGTATCGGATAGAAACAACTTAAAGCGTCACTGGCAGTTGATTCAATCCGGCCTCTTTTGAATCAAGTAAACTGTATCTTCAAAGCCGTGCTTAATTCAACGTCTTCTTGATATTCAAAAGGAGCTTATTTTTAGTGTAATTGAGCTTCCACAATATCTTCTACAGAAAGGAGAAGGGCAATGAAGTATGGTCTTTGGGAATTTTCATAAAATTCCTATTATCGCATACCTAATGCCATGTCATCATTCCTCATTACTATCGATCAAACGATAATCAAACTTCTATTTTAGGTATATCTGAAGAACAGGCTCACTCTTAGTTTCAATTCTATATCAATTTCATTAAAATCGAACAAGTACGACTCTTCAGAGGTCAAAGTTCCTGGGGCGTGTGCCACTATAGATAGTTCTTTTACCTTCACATTCAGGTTTGCAATAAGTCTGATTTGTGATTTTGTGATTTTTGGAGACAGAGACAGCATAACCTATTGAAAGATCAAGTTCTACATGCAATACTGGTACTCACCAGATCGGACTTAAATTTTCCCAGATCCAACAAAACTATATTTTTTACCTGTAGAGCACTTTGAATCGTGGAGATGATGCCTCCTTGCCTTGACTGGAATATAGGGAATATCAGGACGTAGTGACATGTGGGCAACTATGAGGAAATGTTGCCCGTTGACAGTGACCTCTAGCCTTGCAAAAAACGCCTTCACCTTGTATTTTCCTTGAGGTTGCATTCATGACAAGAACGTCGTCACTTATTTGCAAAATGACGGAGTGTATTTGCACAGAGAGGCGTACTTGTAAAACTTTTTCAATTGGCGACGTTTCAGTTCTAGATCACGAACTCCACATTCTTTGCGCAAACTGCACTGCAGCCTAGAACTGCATGTATAGTATGATCATGCGACAGCTTACCTTTTCCATAGTCTGAATTTGATGTAATAAGCATAAGAAGCCGAGTTTTTGAATGATGCTTCCTTATCAATGCAGATATAGATATAGTTCCTTTAAGAGGAAAGGAAGTTGCATGCATTTCGCAGCAAAAAAGCTAGAGAAGGCTGTAGAAGGTTGGTGCGAAAATGTGTGCCCGTTAGGTGCATACACTTTAATTAACAATTGAAACATTGAATCAACCAATGATCACTTTATATTGTAGAAAAATTAAAAACTGTAAAGCCCCACCCCCATGGGCGTAACTAAGGGCGTCCCGACAAGAGCTGTTAGTTCCCCTTTGCAAAAGCTAGTGGCCCTCCCTGAAAAGTTACGATCTTAGATAGCCGCTCCATACCAATGGGTCCAACCCATGGGTCCTCGCCCCCAATATATGTTTCTAAACGCTGGCATACTAAAAACTACGGAAAAAGGAACAGTAATCAACCAAGTAAATTCATTAGAGGGGCCCCGCCCCTCATCGAAAGCATTTCACGAAGGGGGGGGGGGGGGGTGTTACGACTGGACGTACGAACCGTGGATTTTGATTATCGTAATGATGAAAACGGTGATGTTATCGTGTTCACCGTAATGATACTTTGGGCACAAAAAACTAATATGAGCATGGTTAGTTATATGCTATATTAATCTCATCAATATCTTACCAAAATCCACGCTTCTACAACCGCGGAATCCCGCACAATATTACTATCGTGGTAACTTTCGAATATCTATGGCTTTTTTTTCTTCGTGTACAACGACTGTGAAACGTACAGACCACGCATCTCATTTACGGTGCTTAAAAAAATTCTACACTATTTTAATTTTTCAAAGAAGAAAAAAGCGGCATGATTCCTTTGAGTTTATTCAAAATTTGCTTCGCACATGCAAGGAAGGAAATCCACGGAAGTTTTTAAGAATACTATATCTGTGGAGAACTTTAGTTCTGCAAATGAAAAATAAATAATGACATGGAAGTCTGCAACGTCGCAAACCGAGGTATGTGGTTTGGAAGTTTCACTGTTGATAAGTAAGTTGCCGACTCTCTTTCTTTACACCCGGTGCCTACGTCACTCGGTCAAGGTTGGGGATTGCAAAGCACTTACAAAATTTATGGGTGTACTCATAAGCATAATTCTGAAGATTGCCAGAGGATACTTTTTATGGAAATAATTCATTTTGCGAAATTTTGTACACCAAACATCAATTCAGCTTTCGCGGAAAATTCTTTATGTGCCTCGAGGATGTTATCCCATAGTGATGTTATTTCATTTGGACGTATTTCTGTCAAACGGAACTAAGCGCCACGGGGTTAGGAAGATAGAGGGGGGCTTGGATTGGCGGCGCAACCGGGCGTCGGGCTCATTCCGTCCTATGCTAGCAATGCTTTTCCATGGCGCTTAGTTCCGTTAGACAGAACGCGCTATCCGGCAGTCTAAATTCCTCAAAAGGAACTCAAATTGGCGTTTAGTTCCGTTTGACAGAAATACGTCCATTTATAATACCAGTGGTGAAATACCATTGAGGTTATCGATTTTTAGTCTCTCCGGAACATTTATGGTGACAAGAGACAGCTAGAATTTTTTTCAGAAACTCGAGGTAAAGATACGCATATTTTACTATATCATACTGTAATGTTGAACACTTAATCATCGTATTTAGATTTGGAAAACTTGTTCAAAAGGCTTCCAACTTATTTTAGCCTCTCCTGTTTGGCTCTATAAAAATACTCTTCCCTAAAAACCTTTGTTATGAGATGCAGATATATTCATCACAAATTTTGCTTTCTCATTCAAGAAACTTAAGACGATTAAATGCATGGTTAAGATGAGGATGCATCTGTAAAGTCTAGTCGTGCGACCCGCAAGCAGTAAACCCTTTTCGTCAACAGTCTGAGAGGTTGCTGTCATTTAATGCCCCACTTCAAAATGGACACATTTTTACTGATTAACTGAAACTTTTCTTCCGGATCTCAAAACTCGCTGTCGGATGAGCGGAGCTAGGGCGATCTGCCGCAGCAGGTTCTGGAGGTTGCAAAAATTTCGAAGAGAAGTCTCAGCCTAAAATGAGGCAAAAAAATTTTCCAATCGAATAAAATCCGATCGAAGAACCGTTGTTTTTAAAAAGTACACGAAAATAATTTATTTGCTGATTTAACAATTCAATTGCTAAAAAAAAGTGGCTGCAATGTTTCAATGTAGATTTTACAACAAAAAAATGCTACTAAACGGCCTCCGTGATTAAATTAGCTTACAAGAGTGGTTAAAGTAGCATTTTTTGTGTGAAATCTACGTTGAAATATTGCAGTGACTTTTTTAGCAATTGAATCGTTAAATCAGCAATTTAATTTTTTCCGTGACCGGAAATATTCAACATTTCCGGTTGCATCGACTGATCGCCAGGAAAACTTTTTGACTGAGCGCAAAACTATACCCTAGTATACTTCACGAAGCGAATGCAGGAGACTTATCATGACGATAAAGTGCGTAATCTGTGAAAAACGAAAAAGCAAGGAAAATACAATTACTTCCGTTTCAAGTGCCGTGCCCTTTAATTTGACCCTTTATGCTCCAATTATACAAAACGAAATCCACGCACGCTTCTCGCAGATTTTTCCATCTGCAGGGAACATGGCCACTGAAATCAAAGAGACTATGCATACGTAATTAGATAAATCCACAATATAAAAACCTCCATTCTGAATGGAAGAGAGAGCAAAGAAAGCAATCTCCCTAATAAAATTAGAGCCCTGTTGAAATGGAGGATAGGAATCTAGATCGGAATAGGATATAGCATCGATCTTATCAGAGTTCTGTATTCTTCCTTTTGTTTATCGAATAGTCAAAATACGGGCAATTAAACGGTCATTTCCTTGGAAAACTAATGTAGCAGACTGCAATTAGCTCGTGCGTTCAACACATCAAGAATACTCCCACCTATGATTATCAACACACTTTCTTTCGAATACAGCACGACCATGATCGATTCATAAAGGAGATGTTGTCTTTTTTTATAACAGATGAAACAATGCAACGTTTACTTTATCAATGCTTTTGGGTTTCCTGATACATCAAAATGTTTCAATATTTCAGTGTAATTCAGAACAAATATCCCTACTTCTCTCCTGATTTGCTCTGATGTTTCGAACATGTACGGGTTTGAGTTAATTTATACGATTGAATTTATTGATTTTTTTATTCTCTCAATACAAATATTGATTTTATAATAATCTTAATTCAAATTTATTGTATAGTAAAAATTGTACTTATTGAGATCGACACACTTGTGTATATATTTGGCGAGAAAAGAGTATACCCCGAAGGATCAACAATTCCTTTCGGACGTACGCGTATCACAATCTTTGGTTGAGTCATTGACGCACCTTCACACTTAAAAAGTAATTTTTTCATTATCACTGGTAAAAATACGTGCTTTTACTTCTTAACCGAGAGGGAATCCTCGCATCTCATGTTTCTGGAAAGCCTCCGGAGAGATTCCACAAGTAGAATCCCTTTCTTTTAAAAGATACCAAAGGTTTGAAATTTTGGAGTCTTAATTTAATCTTAGTGTTCTGGATCTTCTAACAGGAAATCACACAATAGTTCAACACCTTCTTTAAATAGATGGATTCTTTGCTTTGCACGTGGAATCCATTTCTTCTATAGATCGATGCATTCACGCAGTATTATTAAGATTTTTGGTTTACCGAATAAAGCAGCGTCATAAAAGAATATACGTTCTGAAGATACTGGAAACAAAAATAAACGAGACATTTTTTAAAAAGGAAAAAAACGATAGTAATTCCTAATTTCCTACGAAAAAAATCAACATTTTATAGGCAGAAGTTTGCGCACACAATCATTTTTCTTTGAAAGTTTATGTAAATCCCAAAGCATACAAGTGGAGCATGAGGAGAGTATTTTTGAGAGGAAATAATGTACCTTCCTCAGTGTTCCTTTCAAAATTTGTAATATCAATCAAAATTGGTCGAACCTCTTAAACGACGGTATTGTACGTATTAATTAAAGCATGGATTCAATCGTGTTTCGATAGGTGAAATACTCTGAAATAAACCAATATTAAATTTACCGAAACATAATTTTCCAGAGTCAGTTTACGGATTCGCCCCGCTTCGAAAATCACCGGCTTTTGAGATCGCATCAAAATGAACATGAACACCTTCGAATCGACACCGGACCCATTTCTAACAAGTTTCATGTGCTCAGAATAAAGAATGTCTGCAGTTGATTCACACTGTAAGAAACAAAATGGAGAGTCTTATTCACTTTCGATAGTCTCAGGGTCTGATAAATATGACTTTTTTTTTCTTCGTAAACAATTACATAATATGTTATAACTACAGCACGTCTGTATGTTTGTGTTACACCCCATTGGGGAAACTACCCAGTCCGGAGACTGTGCAACTTTTTTGAAGACAGCGGGCTATTGTTGAAATTGATAGACATAGCTATAGACAAAGAAGACAAAAAGGATATGTAGGAAGCTATTGGTGGAAGCGGCCGGTTGCAATGGACAAAGGAGTTATAGGTAATGAACTGACTATCGGCAACCCACTAGAGACCCTATAGTCAGACCATCATTTACCCCCTTAGTCTATAAGAACCGCACGCAAATTAACCAAAAAGATCGCTCCATACTAACTAGGTATGTCCTCTTTGTCTAAAGCTTTGTCTATCAATTTCAACAATCAGTCCACAAGTTACCACCGGTATACCCAGTCCGGGCGCTGGATAACGATTTTGTCCATATCGTGAACTGGCCAGCCAGTCCACGGACTGACTCAAAAGTTTGATTTTTTTTTAATATTTTTATTTACTAGGCAATTTTTTGTACATAATAATGTAGCGCTATAACTGGACAACGAAAATAGATGCCTTTAGACCCGTTCTACACTTCAAAAGTTGAATTCTCAAAGCTATTATCGAACCTGAGTAAATTTTTACTAGAGGACATGTAAAAAATTGCACACACAATAAAGAGTAAAGTTCTCTAAAAATTACGCCGACGGGCCGTTAATTTTAAATGCAATCCATGCGCTAATTTGTTTTGGTTTTCATTTTGATAGTTTTAAATCCCGTTAAAAATCTCGAGAAATGTTCGTCAGAAATCGATCAATGTCCCCCACTCTTCAAAACTGGCAAATTTTGATGATTGATTCGTCTGAAGGACCAGTAGATGAGGTGCGACGAGGTGTACTTAATGACGGAACAGTTTACAGAACGCAGGAAAATTCCCACGATCCCTCGAGGATTGCAGACTCCCGTCGTATGTGCACGGGTCGGATATTGTGTCCACTGCACCGCGGGTGGTGGGTCTGATACGGAGAAATTACAACGATAAAGCGCGCACCGTGCAGTGCGCGCAATGCATGAAGTATTTCTACAGTCGTGTAGGCGCTAATACGCGCGTCGGGCCAACTGACCGACTGCACTGCATTTGGCGCGATGCGCGAAGTATTCATGCAGTCTTGCAGGCGCCAATATGCGTCCGACGCCGGGTGCACCGTGTGTGGTGCGATTATTCGAACTCGCGTTAAAATAATCGCGGCATCGAATAATGGGACCTTAAAGGCCCATGTTGGGTTTCGACACTTCAAGAGCATTCCAGCGTTGCCTCGTTTTCCCCGATAAAATAATTTTTCCATTCTTCGGTTACATTATTTGGTCAGCGTACGGATTGCAGCAAAGCTTAACTATCGGCTGACTGGCGCACAATCAAGACTTTAGACCGGTTGGACCGCGAGGTGGCTGCCCAATTTACGGACTGGGCAAAAACATCGGTCGGTTCGCGGACTGAGCTCGAGCTTGAGCTATTGAGCTTATCGAACTCAATTTGTTTGGAATTTTGCATGGAATTTTCAAGCATTTAATCCTTCATTTTTACTGAATTATGTTGCTTTTATTGCTTTTATACTTACAGCCAAAGTAACTCTTGAAGACATGTAGTAAAAAAGGAATATGTGGAGCGAAGGAATGACGATAACTGTTGTCGTCTGGGCATGACGGTCGGGCGCCTGAAGCATTCAATCAAGTATTATGTAATTAAGTTAATATATTAGTAACAAATGAGAAAAAAAAACCAAAGAAGTGGCCCGAACTGTATGTAACAAGGTGGATAGATGGTGTGGACCCAGCTCCATTTCTCCACCTTGTTCCAAGGTCTGGTTGAATTAGCATTTTCTTTAATGTAAAACCTTTATTGAAACATGTCGCACACTTCTTTCAAAGTACTACAAAATTTTTAAATCAGCAATTTTATTTTTTCCGTGAAATAGATCTCGTCGTTTTTTCAATCAGCGCAATTCGGATACATATTTCTCGGACATCATACGACGAAATTCGAAAAACCGTTCATCACGTTGATGATGAAAGAAAAGAAACCCCCTCTCATTCATAGAATTTCAAAACTCTTGCATTTTATTATACATTTTATCTAAAGAATATTATCTATACCTTAAATATTTGCCAAGAATTTTCAGGAAATACTCTTGGGATTCTGGGATTCTGGGATTCATTAATAACAACGCAAGAAAAAGGGGCAACTGGATTCGATTGAGTAAAAATGGTAAACTGGTACATACTTTTACATCTATTTCAGTAATATTGAGGGAAAGCAGTCACCGGGGGGGGGGGGGGGGGGGAGGGAGGGATGCAAAACCAGCGGGTCGATTGTTGAATATATATCGAATGACCTTGATCGATAAAAAGCATTGCCAAGATAGGGATTTATCGATATTGAATGACCTTGATCGATAAAAAGCATTGCCAAGATATGGATTTATCGATCGAGCTGACTCGATAACGATTCAATAATCGACCCGCGTGGTGATATGATTAACATGATTCGCTGCTCTCAAGATTTTGTATAATAGAGTATGATTTGTGTATTTTAGTTATCTACACTTGTAAATAGGATGATGGCTTGTAGCGAAACAAATAATTAAAACTGTTTACGCACCACGACGAATACAAACGAACTGAAAGCGACTGCCACTATAGCTCCAGTGTACATTATTAAAAGCGTTTCTCTTGTTAATGATTTCAAACCATCTGCCACCCTGAAATTTGTACGAGCATCAGTTTTAAATTGCTCACCATTGATTAGGTATACATCGCTCTGTTCAAATTATATGTAGTTCTTTTGGCCCTTTTTTCATACTGCAGAACAGGATTCACTGTTCATAGATCAGCGAGCGTGGAACTGTTATGAGAAATAGCTTTGCACCATGTCATTGGCCGTAAACGTATAACCGCCACAAATAGCATAAACAAGTAACAAGTATCGCACACACATATTATATTTTACAGCTGCATACTTTTTTTACATCGCATTTTTGTCTTCCTACATATGTGTAATGCTTTTGGTGTCATAAGCGCCTTATTAAAGATGGTTTATGAAACGTCTTTGTTTTAGTGGCAAGTATTGAACTCCTTGAGGGTAGTGAATTTATTTTCACTCACACTTTATGTCCAAAGACTGAGGTATCCATATCAATAAAATGCTTGCGAAAAGATGTTCCTGAATGTGGGTATTAATTCAAGATCAATATCTCAGACCTTTTCGGTCGAGCGAGATTTGAATGAGCTTTTCGGCACAAAAACGACGTTATGAAGTCGCGATTGCTGCTTTTTTCATGCCCTGCATTTTTATTGAGTTATTTTCATTATAAAACTTCAGTGGTTCAATATGTAATAAAATGATGTTTGATTAATAGTATAGTTATTTCATAACATTCACAACTTGCGTTTTTATGTATGGAAAGAGAACTTCTCGAATCAATGTATTCCTTTCTCAGTCATGGCCAGGCTGCCCTTGGTAAAAATTTGCGATAGGAGCTGCGTTTCAAAATACCATAGGAGTTCCTATAGCCGACTAAAGAAGGCTATTGAAAATCATAACTGACTGTAGAAAGCGGAGCAAATCATATAGCCGAGCTATACGAAGCTATAAAAAAGTGTACAGTCGGGCTATAGTTCCTATCGCCGGGCTTTACACTTTATCGCCATTGGCTATAAAAGGCTAGAAGAAATTGTGTAGAAATTCGTGAGCTTTGGAAATCATTAGGTACTTAAGTTTGATACGGAACTACCTTAATATTTACAAAACACACATTATATTTTCCTTTAAAACATATTTTTTTTTTCATCAATTAAAATGAGAATAGTCCATACAGAGTGTGAAAACATTTCAAAATCATGAGTTGAAAAACGCTGACTCCAAGAGATTAAATATTAGAGCCTAACACAAAGCGGAGCGGCGACGCACTGGCGCCTACAAACCTAACAGGGATACTTCACGTATTGCGCAATGCGTGAAGTATCCCTGTTAGGTTTGTAGGCGCCAATGCGCGTTCCGCGCTCTCTGCCCGCCCGCCGCGCCGCAGCGTGCCACGGCGTCTGAAGCAACTATTTCACACCAGAGGTATTGCACAGTATCATAAGAAATTGAAGGCGCTCCAACATATTATGAATGCATCTTCAAAAGTACGGAGCTTTCCTCGCAAATTAAATCGAGATACTACGGCACAAAAAGAGAGCGGTAGTCCAAAAACTAACTAAGTCCTAGTATCCGTATTTCATAACGTTTAGCATAAACTTTATCGTCTGGTTGTTGTTTAATTGCCATCGGCTATAAAAGGCTATAAGAAATTGTACAGCCGGCTACAGAAGCTATTGGAAATCTTACAGCCGGCTTTAGGTCTATAGTATTTTGGAGCACACATTCTACTGCCAATTTTTACCAGGGGCTTCCTGATCCAAAGTTGCGGTACCAGGGACGTTAGTTTAACTTCGTCAGCCTTCTAATATTCTTCTTGAGAATGAAAGAATGAACGCTATGCTGCCGGCCTCAGGAAAAACGCCATTAGTCCAATCAAGACTTTGCATTTTGCTTCCACACATACTGTTCTATTACGAGAAAACCTGATCACTAAGAAACTTCGTTTTGTAAATTCGAATTTTCACTGGCACGACACAATTATTTTAGAATGAAAAAGGATAAATGGACGTATTTCTACCAAACAGACCTATGTGGAGGTGAGAAATATGGGGTGTGCTCTTGGAAGCTGCATAAGAAGCAATGTAAAAGTGGGCGTGGTTCCTTTTGAAGAATTGGAAAAGCGGGATATTGCATTCTATCAAACAGACCTATGTGCCAACTGAATGCGGGAGTCATGAGCCGCGGGCAGGGCAAGAGAGCCTTGTGGACAGGGCTCATGAGTTAGATGAGTCGCACGACGATCTCCCGGCGGAGCGAGGTCTCCTTCATTGCCGCTGACGTCACTGGCGCTTTATTATTCTCATCTACTCTTACGCAAGAGAACTAACGAGCACACCCCATATTTCTCACTTCCACATAGGTCTCTTTGGTAGAACTACGTCCAAATGGTCGTAAATGCGGTAATGAAACATTTGTCAAAAAAAAAAAGCTGAACAAATCTAGAACGGAGCTACGGCGTTTTTGCTGAAGACGGCAGTATGACCATGTTTCATAGGCGAATCCAGACACTTCGAAAGGGAGGGGCGGCAGGGGGTCCGTTGGGCTCCTTTCAGAAAATTTTCGAAATTTTATAGATTCTGCTTAACTGCAGTTAGAGCCAATTTGTTACGAATAAATTACTAAATCTGGGCGTCCTTCCTCCTTCTTTCGTCCGTTCCTTCCTTCCTCCTTACTACTACTACTTTCTTCCCTTTTCCTTCCCCCTTTTTTCCTGTAAACGGGGGAGGCATATCGACGGTGAAACTACCAAACCACGTATCTCGTTTGCGGTCTTTAAAAATCTACGCTCGCATTTTATTTTTTTGAAGTCGACCAAATCAATATCATTCCTTGAAATTTTCACGGAATTTTCTCCGCACAAAGAGGAAAAATCACAGAAATTTTCAAGACTGGATGTTAAGTAGTTTTTCATTTAAAAAATAAAGTATGACAGGAAGTCTGCGACGTCGCAAACCGAGATACGTGGTTTGGTAGTTTCACCGTCGATATGCGCTCTCCCATCCCCCTGCGATCATGTTTTTACAAAATAATTAAGGTGTGGGTGTCAATTTCGGTATTACCTGTAAAGTTTTTGATGTTCGTTGATGTTCAGAACCAATCTTGCCACATTCCATCGTCGATTGATGTCTTCCAAGTGCTCTGAGTTGACTTTAGTTTTACGTTGACCTGCGCGCCTTGGCCTATTGAAATCAAATCGCGCGTAGAATATGCCATTTAGTTTGAAGGCTGCCTCCAACGTGCAGAACATACCCAGGAATATAGTCGAAAAAGTTGACAGGAGAATGCAATAGTACGCAATACAGGCGCACATTATCACGTACACACAGAACCCAGCATTGGTAGAAGACTCGAAAGGAACTGTTACTTTCATCGGGTAACCGATCTGACCTTTTCTTCCATTCAAGAAGTGATATCGAAAAATCGGATAGAGTGCGTAGGAAATGAAACAAAAAAATGAACTAATCGATAGAGAATAGAAAATGAGGTGCATTTTTTTCTCGCAATGGGTCAGAACCTCGATACCTGCGGGGGATCGGACATTCCTTTGGTAATGCATCCACTTCTCACCCATCTTGTAGCACATGGCTGTGAGCTTCCTCCCTCGCAGAACGTAGAAAAGGCACATGCCTTGAACGGTGAGGAAACAGGCGAAACTACCCAAACGCTGGAAAAAATCATAAAGTGAGTTGGCGCCTACTATCATACCGATTGTGAGCAAAGCTGAGCAAAACTGTAAAAACACGCAAAGGAGAGCACTGGCCCAGCGCTTCGTCCGGCTCCTGTCTCGGGAATAGCCAGCCGCTAAGTCATGAAATATCTTGTTTACTCTCACCAAAAATGTATTTTCCACGCCTGCTGCTTTGCGCCCGAGAAATCCTTTTTTCATGCTCATTCTTCGCGAGTGAGGCTTTTATCAATAATGACTTAGAATATTTGAATGAGTCAGGAAGCTCCTTTTCAAGTTTTAATTTGTAACATTTCTTTCATCCTTGGGGACCTGCAATAAATCAGAATATGTTTTGCTCTGAGTCAAAGTGCTCGCTAATTACAGATGTTAATAAATATTGTGCCCTCCAATTCCGTTTTCAGCCAAATTTAACCCTTTGAGGGCGGAACCAATTTTGGCAGAAAAAAATATTCGTGGGCTTGTTAAATGAAAAATAGTCTATACCGTTTTAGGAAATTGTCCGTTAAAATTTTCAGTAATAGGTTCCTGAAAACTTTTGACAAAATGTTTCGATTTTTTTATCAGCATTTCAATTTATAATGATACCATTTAATAAACACGCTATTCATCCACTATACAGAACGTGAAAAAATCGGCCAGGAAAAATAATTTTAGTTCGATCATTTTTTAGAGAGGCGGAGATCCAAAAGATTATTGCTTGTAAAAGAGAAAAATGGTACATTTTTCCGTTGATAAGTAATGATAATCGGAAAAACAAGAATTTGAAAGTACTCAAAACACAAAATAAAATCACAACCTACATTAATTATTTCTAATTTTCGGATTTCCATTTCCGGCCGAAAGATCCAACCGATCGATTTTTATTCGATATTATAGTGTTTGGCTCAATCGTTTATTTTGGGTGCTTTAATGTAAATTTTTTCTATTACTCTCGTGCACTTCAAGCAATGAACACAGATACAATCATTTCAATGATCTTATGTCTCAAATTGCACATTCATATCGAACTGGAGGAAAACTCAAGAATGCCGGTCCTATTTTCCCTACCTCACAAACATTCTCTTCTTTTGTTCAAGTCCCTCTCCCTTTCAGGGCTGCAGGAAGTTCTTCGGTGCAAGGTTTCACCAGCAGACCATAACTATAACCCTACGCACCATTATACAGCGTGGTGGGATACATTTCGGCAGGAAAAATTCCACGGTCGAGGAAATTTTGGCAAAAAAATGTACGCAGTCTAGGTAATATCAATAATACAATGACCGCAGTTTTAGTTTTCTAAACAAAATATCGGTTTGCGAGCAGTAGGTAACTAAGACATTTTTGTTAAAATGAAAGCGGATCCAGCGTTTTAGCAAAAATAACGCACTTTTAATAATTTTAATTCGCTGAAGCCACGAATTCGCATCATTCCGTGCACTCGACGAAGCGCCTTCAACATCGTGGAAATACTTCAAACGCTACACCGTCACACACATACATTCCGATGTGCAAATTGCCTATACTATGCCTGCAGGGTACACAGTGTTAGGAGCCGTACTTCCATAGAGCGAGTACGATCGAGCACATTCAGCACACCTGTTCCCCTCTTTCAGAAATATAAGTGAATGATGAAAGTGAGAAACAAATAAGTACTGAGATAAAACAAGTAGAGGGCGAAGAATTCATGAATCGTAGGATACCATAAAGGGTTAAAAATAACAAGGTACTTAAGGGGTCGGAAATTAAAACTTTTAAAGTAACACCAGTGTATTGTAAGGTTTTCAACCAAGTTTAATCTTTGACACTTTATTGCATTTTTGTATTTTGCCTACGGCCAAATAATATACTCTCAACGCTCCTCCTATTAATCCTTTTCTCTCATAACCGAGAACAGGTAGGATGCGCCCTCTGTATTATAGAAGTTTTACAATGAAAAGAATTGTTGGAACCCGGTGATGAGATGGGCCTGTGCACAATAAGACTTTAAGGTCATAAATTCCCAAAAAGTAAAAATCTGTGTTGTTCAACATCTTACCTGTGAAACGACTTTCTTAAGTTAAAAGAAAGAAAACATCGGGAAGCGCCTCGCAATAATCTCTGACACACTACGTCATCGAATATATAAACCAGATACACGCTTATATTCACATTAATTTTGATTTTTGACATGCTGGATAAAATTACCATTTTCGAACGATAAATAGAAAAATTTAGAGGAGATAAGGGGATTAGAAGAAGTTATTGAATAACGAAGACCTTAAAAATTGTTGTAAATACAATTTTTCCCTCCATTTTGTGGCCTCCATAGTCTCTAAATTCGGTCTCTCTCGTAATTTAGTACCTCAATTAATCATAACTCCTGATTTTATCCTGTCATAGGTATAAATATGTCCATAAGTCCTAAAACACGTGTCTATTTTACATCCTAACAAAGGCTGAACCTTGATGGACAACGCGGCCCTCAAACAGACCTTCCTCTTCAATGAGATTATTTTTTAAAATATGTTTTTTTTAGAATCCTTCGAGAGAAAGATCCGTTTTTACGCAGGGACATTGCAAAATATCCACACACGTGAGAACAAAATATGTTGAAGACCTCTCTTTTTAAAAATAAGAAGTTTCATGAACCGAACGAAACCACCGAAATAACTTTACTGCCACAACTTTGGAAATATCTTCTCCTTTCTCCTTTGCAGTCAATGTGTAAATAAGAATTAGAGTGTGGCCTTAACCCGCTGAATTATACTCACCCACATAAAAGTACACGGGGATATTTCCGTCCATGCTGATGAAATACAGTCGTAATAACTAATACCAACTCCTGTCAAATTCACCTTGGGTTGAAGGGTGATGACACAGAGTCAGCCACAAATGAGTGTTTATTCATGTCTGGGGTGCGAAATAAGGATATTTAATTGTAACACATTTATAGTAGAGGTTGCGTGGGTTAGTTTCACACTTTCGGGAGAGTCACGCAACTATGTGGCCTAGGTATGGGGATAAATTTCTCTTAATTGGCTTTGCCAAAATTGCCATTAATTATACTCCAATCCCATATAATATTTGATTTTTTTTATGAAAGCTACAATCTTACTTTTAATGAAAATGAAATTTTTAATATAGCAACCGAAACCTTCAAAAATGTTTTTCTTTGCGCTTCGGCCTTCTTGGTGTCCTCCATTAAGTTGAAAATGCAATTTAACATGTGAAAATCTGTCATTATTGCATAGGTTTTACAACAAAATAATGCAGCTCGAAATATGATAATATAATCCAGTCTTTAATATATGCCAATAAACTACAAAAATAAAACAGATAATTTGACACATTGGCTCAGTTTTCTTGAAGCATAACATGGAATGTTTTGCTGACAATGTGTGCCATTCAGCTGCAACTTTATATGTAAACATAAAAATCGTAAGTATCTGAACACATATCTCTTACTAAGTCATGTTACGCTACGCTATGTTAAGTTACTTCAATTTCGCCATTCACGGAGGGAGACATCGTCCGATTATTTATGGACCTCAGCAACATTATAACTGAGAATATGTGCTGTAGTATCTGGAACAAATTGAAAACAAACCATTTAGAGGATCAATATGCGTAACTGCAAAGACGACTTATTTTTAGAATTATTGCACGCAACCGCACCCTCACCATTTCCATTCTTAGACCCTCTTCTACAAGATCTTCAATGCTTTTATGTACCATTCCCTTGAGGATATTAGTGCTAGTTTGTGCACTAAGTGCACTCACCAAAAATCCCCCCAAAAAGGGTAAAAATCCTATCGAGATTCAGTTCTTGTATCTGGCAGTCTTGACGTCATAGCTATCGCATTTTACCATAATTTTTGCGAATCAGAATTTATAGAATATTTGAGTATTTTTGCTCTAAATTTCAAAGGTACTTCAGCGAGTTTAGGGGGTCTTAACCCTTCCTGACATGACTGTAATATTTCCCTCAAAATCGTTATTTTCGATCAATTTCTGGAATTTTCTATCTTTGAACCTCCCATGAGACACTTTTGACCTGAGACTCGCCTCCCCGTGAAAAATGTCTGACTACGACACTGGAAAGAGAATTTAATACCTCCCTGAGCTGCCCTAGAAATTTTTCTTACAAAACATTGTAAGGACCCTACTTTTACTCCGAGCCCTTTCATATTCATGAGCGATTTCGACTCTCTAAAATGCAATCTTCTTTTATCCCTCAAATTGAGATACATTTTATCAAACTTTAGCATTGAAAGTAAATTACCGAGACAAATCTCATGAGTGAGAGATGCCAAATTTTCCCAATTTCGAAGAAAACCGGTCTTTGTAATCTCCTCATGATGAATAAAAACGTCTTTGAATCTATTTTCATCAGCGCAGGCATTCGCATGTGACAAAAGTATAGGCGGTCTGCTGTAAATTGACCCTGTAATTTGGATATACATTTAGTTATTAGATGACATGTATTATGTTAAACCATTGAATTTAGTGTTAAGCTAAAAACTAAATTTTCGGCTAAACTGGCATTGACAAAAACCTTCAAACCTTCTGACCTTCAAAATCCGGGCCTTGTTCAGTGCATCCGTTATTATTCTTATTACCGTAGACAATATGTAAAAGTACGATAAATACCACTCATTGGCGGATCCAGAAAATTGGCAACATTGTCTTTTCTCCATTCAAACTTATGGAAATGTATCGGAAATGTATCTATGAAGGGGCCAGATGCTCCAACAAGAATCGATTATTTAGCATAGGTTTAAATGGAGGAAATCCGGTGTTGCCAAATTGCTTGATCCGCCTTTGATACTACCAAACTTCTGAGATACCCGAATTCATTTTTGGCAGAAATTTGAAGACAAGTGACAAAATCTTTAGCCAGGAAAAGGGTTTTGCACCAGGAGCAGTTACTGCTAGAAAGGAAAAGTTAGTATATTTTTTGTTTCTCTTTGTTGTCTAATGGCGCCCGTTTAAAGTTTAATAGCACTAATAACACCATCAGACGTTACTCCTGTACTCACGCTTTTCACGTTGCTTTTAGGAAGCTCACGGCGATCCGATAACGTTGGATTGTATAAACCACTCAACCGTCGCAGGCCAAATAAGTTCGGCTTGGATGGTTTTTCTTAAACATGTACCCTTATTCACAGTGGTGTTACACTTACGGCGGTTGCTGATATACTCGTAGCCTTGAAGAAGAAGAGAAAGTATATACCAAGAGGTATGAATGCCATCGCTATCTGATAGTAATGATGTGCTGGATCCTGGAAGTATAAAATTCCATCCTTATATGAATTACATTTTGCAATAAGGAGCCACTATTTCTAGCTAATTTTAGAAACAACATATGTGCCATTGGTTTCCATATGCAGACATGTGTTTTTATGGAAGAGCCCGAGAAATGTAATTAATATGGCCTCTCACGATCATGTTAGAGTTTCAAAAAAACGTAATGAACACAATGAATTCTGAACCCGAACACTGACTCCTCAACAGAATAAATACAATCACTTTGTCTTTGAAAGGTTCGCCAGAATATTTTTGCGCTTTCCACGAACTCAGTGACATACGAATGTACAAATTTTCGTTTTTGCAGAGAGTTGGTACACCTTGTCCTGTTGATTTAATTATATTTCGAGGGAAACAAATGAAAAAACAACAGCAACAACAGCGCGGGCGCAGTCTCGCAGTAATAGCGAATCGAAGACTCATTTTTATATTTATTTTTTTGTCTCCGGTTGATAATGGAATTGTACCTATTTCGAAACGGTCTGGGGTTTTTTTTTATTTGCACCTCTTTTGCAGCCTTTTCTCAAATTGTGTTTGTTATTCTATCACTGGTTTTGGCTGATTAAGTTGTTTCTTCATTCCTGAAACCGATGAATATTTCCACTTACATTTGCAGTTAAGAACGAAGCGAGTGTGGTTACAGTTATGGTTCCCATGTGCAAAACAAGAAATCGTTCATTCATCACATGTTTCAATTCCATGGCAGCTCTGAAACAAGGATCACATTGATCATCGATCGGGAACATTAGTAGTCTACTGAATAATTATAAATCCAAAGAAATAGAAATGAAACTTTTGCGTCCTCTCTTAATTAAGCGACTTGATTAGAAAAAGCGACAAAATGCAAATTAATGAAAAATAATTTTAAAAAAAATAAAAAACATTATGGACGTAAATCGTAGGCAATCACCAATTGCCGGCAATTTGCAAGGCGTTTGCTTGTTTTTCGATAAATCGCAATAGTGCGGATCAGCATGAAGTTTGACGGTGATGAATTTTAAAAGCATGATCGTTTGAAGCGCCTTCATTATGTGTGATACTTTACGCTTTGCGGTGGAGTTAGTTTAGTTGCCTGTCCGATCTAATCCCGATCTTAGATCATGGATTTCACAACCCGCTCTCCTAACTCTTAAGTGTCTCTATTTACTACCACATTTTTACAGAGGAAAAAGCGTTCATTCACATTAAAAGCAAAATAATTCCCACTTCAATGTTGTTTCTTTATTTCTCAAATTTATATTTTTTCTATTTATTCACTAGTGGAAATGATCAATAGTTTTTTTTTCTGGAGCATGATAATTAATGCCACTTGTAATTTCCGATACCTATTCTAAAATGTAAGAGGCAGATCTTACAGCTTGTCATGCAGCTTAAAAACATCAAACTGAGGTCAAATTCCCATTTTTTTGGTCAAAAGGCCAAAATGTTTGCACTTGCCACTTCTTTTTACGGTTGAATGGGCATAACTAAACTCAATTTTCTAAATTTCCTTTTTGAAAAAGAGGGCTTTAATGACACACTTAATTACACGTATATTATTGGCTAAAGTTGAAATATGCGTCGTATCTTCATCGGAACCCTATTAAAAATTGGCGATAAGAGCTGCGTTTCAAAATACCATAGGAATTCTTATAGCCGGCTAAAGAAGACTACAGAAAATCATATATCTGGCTGTAGAATGCGGAGAAAATCATACACCCGGGCTATACGAAGCGATAAAGAATTATGCAGCCGGGCTATAGTTCCCATCGCCGGGCTTTGCACTTTATCGCCTGGCTGTTGCTTTTTTGTCATCTATTATAAAAAAGGCTATAAAAAGTTGTGTAGAAATTCGTGTGCTTTGGAAATCATTAAGTTTGATACGGAACCACCTTAATATTTACAAAACACACGTTATATTTTTCTTTAATACATATTTTTTTTCATCAATTAAAACGAGAATAATCCATACAGGATGTGCAAACATTTCAAAATCATGAGTTGAATAACGCTGACTCCGCCAGATTAAATATTAGAGCCTTACACAAAGCGGAGCGGCGACGCACTGGCGCCTACAAACCTAACAGGGATACTTCACGCATGGCGCAACGCGTGAAGTATCCCCGTTAGGTTTGTAGGCGCCCGCCTGCCGCACCGCAGCGTGCCACGGCGCTTGAAGCAACTATTTCACACCAGAGGTATTGCACAGTATCATACGAAACTGAAGGCGCTCTAATATATTAGGATTGGCAGGCATCCATCAAAAGTACGGAGCTTTCCTCGCAAAATAAATCAAGATACTACGGCCCAAAACGAGAGCAGTAGTCCAAAAACTCACTAAGTCTTAGCATCTGTAATTAGTGACATTTAGCATACACTTCATCGCCGGGCTGTGAGTTGCTTAATCGCCATCGGCTATAAAAGGCTATAAGAAATTGTGTAGCCGGCTATAGAAGCTATTGGAAACCTTACAGCCGGCCGTAGGTCTATGGTATTTTGGAACACAGATTCTACTGCTAATTTTTAACAGGGAACGTTTATAAAATCTCGGATTACGGTTTACTTTTTACCAGGAAGCTAACCAATAGATTTTGCTGAAAGCTTTTGTAGATATTTTTGATTGAAGGAGAGGAATTCATAGAGAATTTCAAAAATTATTGTGGATTAATTCTCTATTTCAGGAAACGAAGGAATTCATGCGTGAAAATTTGCAAAAATTTAAGCGAATGTACACTCTTTTCGACTTCAGCCACCGGAAAATACATCCAACCCTCGTCATGGAGTGGATATTTCGACAGTAAAACTCTGAAACCGCGCATCTCGGTTTTCAACTCCCTGTTATGCTTCCTTTTTTAAAACGGAAAACTACTCAACGCCTCCCTTCAAAACTTCCATAATTTTTCCTCTCCGAACGAAGAAAATTCTGTAAAAACTTGAGTAATTTTGTCGCTTTGTTCTCCCAAAGGAAGCATAAAATACAATGGAACCGAGAATTTTAAGACGTCGCAAACGGGATACGTGGTTTGGGAGTATCATCGTCGATTTACATACTTATTTGTGGTATCTCAAACACACACCTGAGCCATTGTTGATGTCGAACGAAGGATCTTTTCAAATCAAGGCCGAGCTGAAAATCGGTCATGGTGACAGAGTATTTATCAGCAGTCTTCCTGTTCGCATAAACCCACCGATTTTCATAGGCTCTGCACATGAAAAGACTGGTCAAGTGAAGTCCCGCATCCAAAGTACAAAGCATGGACAAGTACAGGGCATTGAGATTGATGATGATGAAGCAAGAGTAGCTCAAACAGGCGACGGCGATGACGTAGATGCAGATCACCGTCGAGTGATCCGTGTGCTCGAGGAACTTGGCCATTTTGAAAGGGAGTCCCATGCGTCTGTTCTTGCTCGTGGAGGTGAAGAAGAGAACGATGGGCGCCGTGGCGTAGCCGATGAAGATGGCAAAGGCTCCGCTATTGAGGAGCGGGACGATGATGCGAATGCTCCAGACGCACTTTTCGACCCGGCTCTGTTCTCTCAGGGTCCGGACGTTTTGTATCGCCTCCAGCCATAGGGATGCCAGCTTGCTCACGATCGCGTTGAAGGCTTCGCCACGCAGAACGAAGAGCAGAGCGTAGACTTCGATGGTGAGGAAGCTCACCAGGTTGATGCTCACGTCGCAAAAATCCGAGATGCTCCGGACCCCGGCCAGAGCGATCATCACCATGATGAACCCCGTGCTGATTTTTAGGAGTGTCAACACTGCCCAGTAGCCGAGACGATCCACGACCCCTTGACTCTTGTAGTCCCCGCTTATGAAACGGCAGAAAGCGTTGTAGCGGTAAATGAATGGACGCTTCACGCCCTCTTTTTCGTCCATTGTCCTGAATTTGTCCCACCACGAATGTGGCTTTTGATTCTTCCCCAACGGTTAGAATATTATACTGTGGGTCAGTAACGCGCTAGTCACAGAATCTTATTACGATGGAATTAATTTGTCGATCAGCAAAAAGTAATGAAATCTTTGAAACGCCAAATTTCTACGTCGGATATTTACAGAGATATCGCGCATCTCGAAAAACAAGGCTTCGACATAATTCGCTACGGGAGTGCATAAAAGCCATAGTTTCTTCCATCTTGGATGCAACAATCAGTGATGGACACTTGTGGCATAGAGAAAAAAAAGGAGGTGTTTGCATTTCGGGCATCTTGGAATTTTTCATAGAGTATCTATAGCTTTGATGACGTCATTGGGTACAGCGACGTTTTTATCCTGTCGATTTTCTTGGAAATGGTGTAATTTAAGGGAAAAAGTCATTCTATAAAAAGTGCTTGAAATTAAATAAAGAGTTGATTTAAGTAAAAAAATCGGACATTATGGTCCGTTTTTACAGCGTCAACATTACCCTCAACGAGCGTCTTGTTTACATTGATGACGTAGGTGGGTACAAATCCTCAAGATGCAAACACCTCCTTTTTTTTCTCTATGCACTTGTGGTACTGAATGCTCGATGTAAAACATTATGACACCAAGGTTGGAGAGACCATGCGATTGGGATGCTGGCCATTAGGAACCCCAAATCTTAAAATTTACGGACCCCATGACACTCGAAATTCCAGGCGGAGGGCCTTTCTAAATCCGCGGTGGATGACGTCAAAAACCCAACTTTTCAAAGGGCGATATCTTCGTGATCTTAGAACGTAGAAAGTTGCGATTGGACAGGTCTCATTATCCTTAGCTAATCTACAAGAATCAAGCATCAAAACACGATTCTGTGTCCAGCGCAACTGACCCAAAAAGGACCTACACGTATTGAAAAAGTCCATACTCATGCATGGTTCATTTTCGCTTCACACACTCAAGTGGCTCACTTGATCTCCTCAGCTATTAATGAATTATAGACACGCATAAGTCTGGTCTCGCTGATTTACAGAATTCAGCCGCCAAACGTCGACCCTGTGAAACCAATAAATATCCATATTGAAGACAGAGATAAATAACCTTCCTATGGAACGAAATTTTCAAAAACATTTTTTCGCACGAATGGTGGTAGTTGTAGCTCAACGCTCCCGCGGATATTTTCAGCAAGGAAATTTCGTGCAGGCTTTAAGTTTTTCCTGTTGAATAACCAGCAAAAAATTATACCCGTCAATGCTCTCTTCGTCGTTGAGCAATTCAACATAGAAATCACCATTTCTACTGGCGTCCCCTCAATTCTTACGTTTACTACGGCTTTTATACATTTTTTTAAATGAGAAAATATAAATTCAAATCTGCTTCTGATTTTTTCAGTTGATGCACATAAAATTGATGACTATGTGAGCGACACTAGTCCGGAACACTTTTCGACTGACTTACATCAACATTGATTTCCTGTTTCGGAGCAAATATGCGCAGCTACGTTGTTGTAGCTGAAAAGGAGGGGTTTTGTAAATACTAGCCCTATTCTTTCCTCAAAAAGTGCATTTAAAGCGGCCCAGGCGTCAACAGTCACACCCCTCAGATCATTACCATAGCCTGAGGAACTTGGTTGTAGCTTTCTGGCCTGAAAAACTTATCGCGTGATGAGAAAGAGAAACAATCGACTTCCCCAAATTATAGCCTCCCAAAATCGAAGACGCAATCTGCGAAGCGGTTATCTCTTCCGTCTATTCTGACCCGTTTTCCATCATACGCAGTTACTCATACCTATAATTTCAAACAAGTTTTTTTTTCAAAATGTTAGTGCTAACTACCCCTCTATTTGTACATTTTACAAGCAGCGTTAAATTTCTTACGTAAAAAAATCCTGATTTATTTTTCAACGGATGGAAACAGGGCCGGATTCACCCACTTGCCGCCCATGGGCCGCCTGTATTGTGCCGCCCCCTTCTCAGTCGTTTTGAGACATCAGTAAAAAACCATCGAGTGAACGTGCCGGAGGGAAAGGGGCGCATAAGACGCGTTTACTCGTGTTGGACACATTTTTGGCGTAAGCCCTATCAACACTACTAGCAAAAGTTCACGGAACTTTGCGCAAAAATAAAGTTCTGTAAACCTATCTCTGTGTGGACAATGCCTTGCATTTATAAGAAAGGAACGAAAACATTGTGAAAGAACAAACATTAAATGGGGGTTAATAATTTCAACTTCCGCTTCCGCGCCGCCGCGCTGACTGCACTGTGTTTGGCGCAATGCGTGAAGTATTCATGCAGTCTTGTAGGCGCTATGCGTTTCACGCCGACCGCTGCTAACCGCACACTGTGTTCGACGCAATGCGTGAAGTATTCACGCAGTTTTGTAGGCGCTACTAGGTATGTGTTACATGCCGACCGCCGCGCCGAGGGCTTCTTTTTACCTCAAGTCCTCGTCATCATTGCTCTCTGCGCCGCGCTGTCTCTTGTATCACCGAAAGACAACAAAATAGAAATTACTACACTCTCAGGAAATAAAAGATTTTGTTGCCTTATCTCGTTTGTAGTTTTTTTGGCGCGACAAATATCCTCGAATTCGACTATAAATATCAAAATTTTACTCGTTTGTTTTTTTTATTTTTAGTATGTATAGGTACCTGAGCTGCTTTTACAGCACGCTATGGGCGCTCTGCGACGTCTACCCGGCACAGGAATCTGTCATGGTAGAGATCCTCCGGAAGCTGGCATCTCTCAATCTCTTCACGGATGCCCTCTGCCGGAATGGCTGATACCAGGTTGCCGAAGAAGGTGTTTGAGTGTGAGTCCCCCCAGGTAGGCGACGGAGAGGGCACCCAGCCGAACGGTGGGTAGAGGGCATCCGTGTTTTTTTTATTTTACTTTTAGAATACGATAACTAAGATTTCATTGTTTGTTTGCGTTTGATGGCATACTGACGAGGAGTCTATTTCAGAGGTTTTAAAAAATTTCATAAAATGTTGCATCTCGAGAGGGAAGCCTTTGAGCTGCCTGTGAGGTCATCGGTCACCCTCATAACACCCTCGCCTTTTTTAATTAATTGTAACCGGACCCGAGTCAAACGTCAGCAAAATCTGTATAATTTCACCATAGTGGGAGTATCCTATCCTACAACTAAAAATGCACAATGAAATTTCATGGAATCAAATTTAATTTTTATGAAAGGTGAAATTTCATGTTCCATAAAATTCCAACGATTTTTCAGGGAACCTCTACCCACTCGGCTTTGTCTCTTATTTTTTAACCTTCCACTTCAAAATACCACTTACGGTAGCTAGACCCTTGACCCAATTTTTTTCACCCGATACCTAGTTTAGTCGACTAATTTAATCCAAGTCAAACTTTGGCTGTGTTGCTCATGTAACCATTTAAGCACTGCTATAGATAAGACAAAAGGAACCGACACAACATTGAAATATAGTGAGAGAAAGGACTCGCTTTGATGACGGCGCAAAGATACAACGATTCATGCTTGATGGGTGTCCGTGTCGTATCTACAAAATTGGAGGGGTGCTGGCGCGATGCGTGAGCTCGCAATGCTCCGCTCTATGTCGTCGATGAGATATCACTCGATTCGGGAGAGAATGTAAAAAACAAGGCCCGATTACATCTCTCCTGTCTTTGGCTGCTTTGCTAACGTAGCCCTTGAAGCACCACTGCAAATAAGACAGACGGAATCGACACAACATGAGATCAGGGCAAGGGAAAGGTCGCGCGTTGATGACGGCGCAGGGATACAACTATTCGTACTTTATGGATGTCCGTGTTGCATCTGCAAAATTGAAGGCGCTGTGGAACGAGGCGTCAGCTCGCGATGCTCCGTTCTATGTTGCCAATGAATTGTCGCTCTGATTCGGGAGAAATATTGTAAAAACTAGGCCTAAAAATGTCTCTCCTATCTTCGGTTGTGTTGTCATTTGATTTTGTATTTTGTTCAATTTGATGTCTTATTCTTTTTTTAAGATGTATTTGTGGACCTACATCTCAGTTCAGATGCACCTCTGTACCAGCCCCATAGAACCCGCGAAGTAGGTACGAGTTTTCAGCGATCCTTGGGTGGCCCGCCTCGGACATCTAAGGGGTACTTTCCATCATTTGGCAAAATCTCAGCATGCATACCATTGCTTATAACTGGACTGAGTAAACTATTGGTTCATTGAGCATTGCACACACAAAAACAATTAGACTAACTTTATAAATAGACAGTGCAGAATTTGGATCAAAACTGGGTAAAATGTCTGGCCACCCCACCTACAGCTCTGTATTTTCTTTTGTGTTTAATTTCTTGTTTTTTCTGAGGAGGGTTAAATCTCCTCTTCATAAATCTGTGTACCGCCAAGATAAAAGATTTCAACATAAATCATTGTAGGAACAAAAGAGCTTCAAAAATAAGGTATTTAAGTATTTTGGTGAGCTGCCCAGCTGCGGCAATTGGTGCTAAAGTGACATCAATTATTGACTGGTGAGATTGATTTTTAAAAGTTTTGGAGGAAACATCGGTTCATGTTACCTATATTATGATATATAATATACAAACTACTTTTTTTTCTATGAATGGGCTGTACAAAATTTACAAGAAAAAAATTATCAGGATTGATGCTTAAACAGAGTTTTCACCCGTATGAGCAACTTCTACTTTTTGAGGCAGGGCGGGGGGGGGGGGGGGGGGGGCTCTAGGTAATATATTTTCTTTCAGTCTGCTCTAAGGATTCCTCTGGACTGGAAAAATCCTATTCGATAATATGTAGAACAAATGAAAACTGACAACAATTGTGGTGAAAGGCTTCATGATGTATTTATATCTCTGCACTTGTTTGGGTAGAGAAATATACATCTTACTTAGGCAAGCACAAAACAAAGGGAATCGAAACACAGTGTTTCAATTCTTTAATATGAAAAATATTGATTACAGAACCTGAGTTACTACTCAGGTTGTTTAATAAAACATGTTCAATATGACATGGTTTACTAAGAAATCCCTGGTATGTATCAGCCTGGTAATCCCTGGTAGGAGTCATTTTTATAAAAACTAAGACTTAATTTCTTGGTGAGCAATCCTCCTAGGGAGACAGTTTGCACAGACAGGAATTTGAACATTAATTGGGATACTAAGCTCTTGCTTGACAAGACTCAAAAGTAACTATTTATTTCTACAACCTTTTCTTTGAATCATGAGTATATAACATAAAAAATGCTGCAGGTACTTTTTCAACTTAGTTTTAATGATAGAATAAAAATATTTACATTATCAACACAAATATACAAGAATAGATCTGAGTTTTAGGAGTTAAAAAGTAAATTGAGGTTCTGAGTTACAGGAATAATGACTGTAAATTTGAAACAGACATTATAAAACCAAGTCTACGTATGATGATGCCTAAGTCAGCAGGAAGCGATCAACGGAATGATGGAAACTGAAGACTTTTGGAAATGGCAGAAAAGATCTCCTGCTCAAGTGGCTAATAAACAGCAATAAGTAATACCGCGTTTTTTGTACTATCACATAAAGTTAATTGACTGAAGGTAACAAATTTTGTATTTTCTTCAGGGTCTAATGTGAGCCAGGTGCAAAATGTGGAAACAATCGCTGAAAAATCAGGGAGCAGTTGAAAGAAGCAAGCTTTGAATTGAGCTTTAAACAAGGGGAGAGAAAGTGGATGCTCCTCTATTCCAGCATTTGCAATTGATGTTGGGTCATCACAGCTACATCCAACATCACTTCTGGATTTAATAACTCAACAACCTAAAATGATAGAAAAAGAACAATTAGTTACTCAGACAAATGAAGGCGAAAATGATAATCATACATACAACTACAAAATATTAAGAGGCTACACTGACCTTGGAATGCCTGACAGAATTGATGAGAATATCGACGGTGAAACTACCAAACCACGTATCTCGGTTTGCGACGTCGCAGACTTCCTGTCATACTTTATTTTTTAAATGAAAAACTACTTAACGTCCAGTCTTGAAAATTTCTGTGATTTTTCCTCTTCGTGCGGAGAAAATTCTGTGAAAATTTCAAGGAATGATATTGATTTGGTCTACTTCAAAAAAATAAAATGCGAGCGTAGATTTTTAAACACCGCAAACGAGATACGTGGTTTGGTAGTTTCACCGTCGATATGTATAATGAAAGAAAAAATGAAACCATGAATACATGAGAGTCAACAACCTGCATTATATTAGCCATCCTGCTTAGACAGAATCATCTCACACAATGTATACATATATACCTACCTACACTTAAATAATTCTATGATGTGGGATAGATTTTTAGTAAGATACACTTTTCACTCAGTTAAAAGTTACGTATTTGTAATTATTTCAGGAATACTAAAAAGGTAATTTAAATTATTCAAATAATAAAAATAATATTATTACTTACAGAATATTTTTTTGACTGATCATATGCATACTGAATACTTGTATCAAACAATAAAATTTTACTAGCTGCCAAAGCATTGATACTATTGCGCAACCTCACCATAACTTCTCGTACTGACTTTGGCACTGCCTGCAAAAGAGGACAAACCAAAATGAACTAAACACCAGGGATAGAAATTGAAATTTTACGGAAAAAAAAGGATACGTGAGGAGTAGAGAGGGCTTGAAAATAAATTCATATGGGACAAAAATTTTAGAGGTAAATGCACAAGATACTTTGCCGAGATAATCCTCTTTCATGGATGAACAAAGCATTTGATGATCATCTCAATCGACATCAATCCTACATTCCATGTTTTTCAACTATGATCAAAAGTAAAAAATTCACGCCATTCATAAGTAGTCCAAATCTTAACCCTTTTCACTCAAATTTTTTTTAAAGGTCACCCGCCCCCAACTGATTTAATTTGGCCGAAATTAGAGGTTTTTGGCAAAAAGGTTAGAAAACAATCGATGGCTCCCTGGTGACACCTAGCGGTTAAATTTTGAATGGGAGTGACTCAAGTAGTTCTGTGTAGTGTCACCAGAGAGCGCAGCACAGGTTTTCATGGCCATTATTTACATTGTTTCCGAGCGTTGAGGGAGACGGAAATTTTGTCGAGCACAGCTCGACACCTGAGCGGAACCCCTGAATAAATTTTGTCGAGTCCTGCTTGACACCTGAGTGGAAAGGGTTAAAAGAAAATTAAAACTATTGTAGTCATACTTAATATGAATATTTGACAATTGTGGATGCCAAGCAACATAAGTCTCAGCTTGGTATTCTTATAAACTCCTTCATTCCCTTAGTTTTCTACTTCAATGAAATTTCTCATTTCCCATAAAATTTTGTGTTGATGTCATTAACGAATTATTGGCTGAAAAAATTATTATTCAAGGCTTCATTAGCAGCAATTTTTAGAAATATTAAATGGCAGGGAATGATGAAATCAGGCAACTAATCGACAACTGCACTAAGCGCTTTTTCTCCCCAATGACATCTTGCCTATTACGCCCCTTTTTTTCTTATACTTTAAATTGTTAGCAGAACAGAAAAAAAAACATTTTTAGCATCTTCATTTCCAGCAGAACTTACATCTTCTAAATTGATTGTGAATCCACCATGTTCTTCTTCTGCATTGATGACAGGAGATATCCAAATAAAACCATTGTTTCCAAGAATAATACTAGCACCGCAGGGTAAATTATGAAAATGTGTCTTTTGTCTCTTAATGAGACTTGGGAAAACTTTAATAAGCATACCTTGGCCTAACTGAAAAAACACAAGCAGAGAAATAAGTTAAAATTCGCAAAAAATTGAGTTGAAAGTATGCCTCTTTCATCATGCAGTAGAAATGTTTGATGGATGTATCTTATGAAACTTTGACCGTGTAGCACTACTAAAACCAACACATTTATTTGTATTAATACACAGAGCTTCATACTGGGGCAAATATTCAGCACCTTAAAAAACCATGCAATCAATAATTTCTTGGTGCTTTATTTTCTGGTGGTAATCATATACATTCCAGGTCAGATCATAGACAAAAACAAGCTCCAAGTAATTAAAACCAGAACATTCTAAAGTTGAGGCTATATGTGTTTTTGCCGACCACATTTATGTTCACGGATTGTGCGAAAATTGAAAAGACATTTGCAGCTTCAGTATACATTCACCTTCACAGATGACAGTATTCTGCTTAAAATTTCTCCCTGCAAAAAATGAACTTTAGAAGTTACAAGATTTTCTGCCACCAAGCCTAGGTACCTACACTTTTCAATCATAATGCTTCAGGTGATCAAGAATTCCAAAAACTGAACCTTGTACCTAAACATTTGGGTCTAGAACACTTGACCACTGAAGATGCCAGTCACAGCAATGGAGGGAGATGCTACCAGATCCAGAGGTATGAAATTCTGTTAAGTCACCATTATATTAAGATGATTCGTCAAGCTCCTGTGACATAGTCGAACTGGCATGCGATATTTTACATCGATTAGGTAAAAAATCTCAGCAGATTTTGGATGTTTAACAAAAAACAGAATGATGGCCCCTGCACACAAATCTAAACCCAAAAATCGGCTAAATTCAGAGAAATGAAAGCCGAATAGAAAGCAGAAAAAAAACCTTGCATACAATACAGTTATTGATAGCTGTATCGAATACAAAGTTTTCTTCCTAATACTATTCTGCCTTCATTTTTCTGAATTTAGCCGATTTTAGGGTTTAGAATGATTCTTTAGGCTCATGCACAGGGGTTATTGTTACCCTCTTGGTTTTACTAAAAATTTAAAATCTGCCGAGATTTTTGACCTAATTGATGCAATATATTGCATGTCAGTTCGACCACATCACTTGAGCTTGACGAATCACCTTAAGTCGGGTTTTTTGACAAAAAAAAATTTAAAGAAAATAAATTTTCAGTATACCTTGCCATACTTGATATTTTTCAAACTTCTAGTATGTAAAGACAGAGATCCATCAGAGTTTATATTTTGGACTTCAGCACTTATAAGGTCACCTTCCGTCAGATATTTCCGCATCATTTGTTCATCCTCCACTGATCTTCGTCTCTTGAAAATGAAAAGAAGTCAATTGTTAAAATTATGAAAACATTTTTTAATAAAAATTTAACTGTGGGTACTAGGCAAGTTCCTTTTTTCTAGTCGATTTGTAGGTATTTTGGCAACTAATGCAGTGGAATAAAATAAAATTCTATCTTTACCAATACAGTACATACATACATTCTGATTCTTTCATACAATTGTCAGGATAAAGATATACAATTAAATTTTGATGCTATTTTGTCTCTGATCAAGTATGAAATCATCAAATTTAATGCGGTGAAACTCCAAATTTTTATGCATTTGAAAAAGCTCCATAAGGTAAATTTCCGTGTAATTTGAAGGTCATTTTTCCACTTTCATGACACATTTACCGACTGACAAAAATAAAGGTTTAATTTTTCAATGGCCCCTCTCTTTCTAAGTCTGAGTCAGAAAACATTAAAATTCCATGTTATCGAAGGTAGAACTGGAGAAAGTAGAACCATATTAGAACTGGGGAAAGAAAAGATTGGACAAAAGTCTTTACAACCTGAATGCAGATGGTGCCATTTTCTGATGTGAGTGACCTCAGTTTTTCTGAGAAACAGTAAGATTATGAGATAAAACAGTTCATACCAATTCTCCTCCTGGCAAGTTGACAGAATACAAGAACAAAGTTGCATCTAGCCGTGCATTGGTATCCACTTTCCAACGCTTCTGTTGAACTTCTGTGATGCGACCAACAACAACATCACCAATTTCTCCATTGTACCGAGATTTTAGCGGTTTAATTACAACTAGTTTATTGACTCGGTCAACAATACCTGCTACAGAGGCTTTGATAGAGTCATCCTCTCCATAAGTTCCATGACCTCTGTAAGTGAAAATAAAACGAAAATTGACATAATTTGACCCATAAAATTAAGTACCTAGATTACGCAACAAAAGAAAAGGGCCAGCATGCTTCTGAGAAATTAATGATGATATTAGAATGATTTAAGTCCTGCAAGAGTGATACCAGAGCTGATAAGCTGTGATTTCTCACTGCTTCAAATAATATTCCAAGCAAAGAATGGCTTGGAAAGTGAAACGAGCTTGACTGAGCAGAAGATTTACTGCGTGTTTACTACAACCTTAAACACTGTAAGAAACTTCCATTGAAGATGTGTCCATGATGAGCAATAGTTATTACTAAAATCATCTGTTTAATTACCCTCTACCAAACTATTCTAAACCTTTCAAAGTTATTTTGAGCAATCTGTAAAAAATGCATACTACAACTGCAGAGGTGCTGAACTGATCTGGTGATCACCGAGCCACCATGGGAGACATCGACGGTGTAAGTCGGCAATCACATAACTCGGTTTGCAACGTTGCAGACTTCTTGTCGTACTTTATTTTTTAAACAGAAAACTACTCAACAGCAATTCTTTAAAACTGCCGTGGTTTTTCTTCTCTGTGCAAAGAAAATTCTGCATAAACTTCAGGGAATGATGTCAATTTGTTCTCCTTAAAAATAAAATAGAGGCGGAGATTTTCAGACTCCGCAAAAGAAATATGTGATTGTGGATTTACATCGTCCACATATAATAAATATGTTCTCTCAACGGGTTTACGAATGATCGTCCAACTCTCTACATTGCCGACAGGTAATAAGCAATGAGAATAGAGAGATATAAAAAGTCTTGATTAAATTTAAGTAATTACCTCATAAAGCCACTTTCTTGAGAAATAACCATGCCAGGCGTGAACAACTGGGGCGGTGCTTTGTCGCTTGGCACGCTGAAGTCTACTCTCTCTGAAGCCAAACGGATAGAGTGGGCCATTCTGAACACGCATTTAAAAATACAAAAGTACAGAGACAAAACAATGATTTAAGCTAGATGTTCATATAGTACTTGCTTAGTATTACGCATGCATCTGACTAAAAATCGAACCGAACTAGGAACTAAACCATGAACTAACTATATCGACACGGCACCTCACCGCTTCACACGCTGCTCTAACATAACCTAAAAGAATAAGAGAAAACTGCTTTTGTTGTGTTGTGGTCGAAAGTTGTCATCGCTGTTGTTAGAGAGCGCGAAGATCACATAAAGCCCGCGAAGAGTCTGAGATTTGAAATTGAAATACTATGAGGAAAGTTCGATCAACTTTTCAATAAGAAAGCAATTATTATCAGAGCTCCATTCCGCTTAAAATTCGTTTTCAGTCAGAGACTTCATATACTCTCACTTGGAAAATCCATGCGCAGTGTCAGACGACATCCATCTGAGGTTTTATTTTTCGACGGTAAAACAGCATGAAGGCTATTTCAATTTAAATCATCCGTCACATTCATACGGCGCAATGATACAACTATTTGAACTCTCCGGAATGCGTGAGGTATAACGCCACATTTGAAGGCGTTTAAAAATCAGCCAAGTTCCGATACCCAGATTATCGTATTGCATAGTTCATATTATCTTTTTATATTCCGTGCCACTTGTTTATTTTTAATCCTCGTAGAAAAACGACCCATTTGTAAATACAATTCTAGCTGAAGCGCACTTAAGCGCATTCATGACTGCAAAAATAATAACGGAAATCGAAAAGGCCAGCGTGCATGAAGGCTATTTCAATTGTAATCTTCCGTCGCATTTCTAAGGCGCAATGATACAACTATTTGAACTCTCCGGAATATGTGAGGTATCACGCCGCATTTGAAGGCGTTTTTAAATCAGCCAAGTTCCGATACCCGGATTATCGTTTTGCATAGTTCATATTCTTTTGTTATATTCCGTGCCACTTGTTTATTTCTAATCCTCGTAGAAAAACCACCCATTTGTAAATACATTTCTAGCTGAAGCGCACTTCAGCCATGCATTCACCACTGCAAAAATGTTAACGGAAATCGAAAAGGCCAGCATGCATGAAGGCTATTTCAATTGTAATCTTCCGTCGCATTTCTAAGGCGCAATGATACAACTATTCGAACTCTCCGGAATGCGTGAGGTATCACGCCGCATTTGAAGGCGTTTTCAAATCAGCCAAGTTCCGATACCCGGATTATCGTTTTGCATAGTTCATATTATTTTGTTTTCATTTCTAACCACTTATTGAATTATAATTATCCTATAAAAACCACCCATTTGCTAAATACAATTCTAGCTGGAGCGCACTTCAGCCATGCATTCACCACTGCAAAAATGTTAACGGAAATCGAAAAGGCCAGCATGCATGAAGGCTATTTCAATTGTAATCTTCCGTCGCATTTCTAAGGCGCAATGATACAACTATTCGAACTCTCCGGAATGCGTGAGGTATCACGCCGCATTTGAAGGCGTTTTCAAACCAGGCAAGTTCCGTTATCTGAATAATCGTTTTGCATAGCTCATAGTTTTTTGTTTTCATTTCGAACCACTTGTTTATTTATAATCCTCCTATAAAAATTACCCATTTACTATATACAATTCTAGCTGGAGCGCACTTCAGCTATGCAATCACCACTGCAAAAATGTCAAAGGAAATCGACAAGCCCAGTGAGCATGAAGGCAGGCGCGCCACAAGGGGGGGGGGGGGATACTGGGCCCCTGGTACCGGGGCTCGGGCCCTGGAGGGGGCCCGTGTTACCCGTGAAAAACCACTACGAATTCACATGCGACCCTTGTTTCGTAAGAAAAAATGAAAAACTTACCCTAAAAATTTCGCAAAAGGTGAATAGATTTTCAGAAACACGCTGGGGCACTGTTGAATTCTTCTTAAATTTTCAAAGAAGTATATTTCTTGGAAAATTTCTATTTATTTTCAAGATGCTGAGAGTCTCCAGTTCTCCAGTCTGGGCATTCTCGACTTCAATGGCTCATGGCTCAACTCCTTTGCCATAGACAAACGAAGGGGGATAGTCCAGGGGGGCCTGGCCCTCTTAGAACTGAAAATAGTATCATATGCCCCCCCCCCAAAAAAAAAAAAAAAAAAAAAAAAAAAAAAAAAATTCCAGATGTTTCGAATGCAACAATTCGCAAGTATTTTGTGCTGAAAGTAGAGGAAAAAAAAAAAAAAAAAAAAAAAAAACATAATTATTCCGCAGAAATTTATGGAAAATTCTTTATGGAAGCTTCAAAATGCGTCCGATAAAATCCCAAATTATCCGGATAAATTCTAAAATTTCTCGGGGGATGCCCCTCGGACCCCCCTCCTTCCGTGCTTTGGGCCCGGAACTTAAAACTGGTACCAGGGCCCGAGATGGGATGTGGCGGGCCTGGTGAAACTCCCAAACCACGTATGAATATCATTTGCGGTGCGTTTTAAAATCTCCACTCCTATCTTATTTTCTTATATGAGAGCAAATCAACATCATTCCTTGAAGTTTTCACAGAAGTTTTTCCGCACAGCGAAGAAATATTACGGAAGCTTTGAAGAGTTCGCATGGAGTAGTTTTCTCCTTTAAAAAATAAAGTATGACAATAAAGTTTTTTCTTTTCGAAATGATTATTGATTAGGACATACCATACCTGACATATTTAACATAACATAAAAATAAGAGACATCTAAACGTTCAATACAATTATTTGTGCTGCTTGAGATGGGCAAACTCGCAATGATTTGCTCTACACTGCTATAGTAGGATTCGGAAGAAAATTTCAAAAACGAGGCCGGATTATGTCTTTCCTATCTTTGGCTGTGTTGCTCACGTAGCCCTTAAAGTACCACTAAATATGCGACGAACAGAAACAGTCCCAATATGGAAAGCGAGCAAGGGAAAGGACGCGCGTTAACGACGGCGCAGAGATACAACTATTCGTGTTTGATGGATGTCCGTGTTGCGTCAGCAAAATTGAAGGCGCGATGGCGCGAAGCGTGAACTCGCAATGCTCTGCTATATTGCGCCTTTTTAGGAAAATATCTCATTACACCTCCTTGACCAGCCAAGGGTCTACGCCCTCAGTTGTGAGCCAGTCCGGCCCTGCGCTCTTTCGTCAGAAAGGTGACAAAATATACCTACTGCAGACAGCTTGAAGCTCGTACATTTGCATCATTTCACGAAAAGAAAATAAAATAAAAATATATATTTATTTAAAATTGACCCTTTTTAGAGTATTTCAAAGTGATACGACAAAAAATCGTGAATTAGAGTACAGTACAGATGAAGCTCGCTATATGATGAAGCCAGCTACACTGAAAAAATAAGACTGGTTGAATTTACCATTCCTTCACGTTGCATTTCCCACAGCGTGAATTCAAAGTCGATTCTGCCAGAGGAATAGTTGCCTGTACCAATAATAGTGATGTTTAACTTTCTTCTGGCAGAATTGACTCTGAATTGACGCTTTGTGAAATATAGCGTGAAGGAATGGTAAGTTCTAGCAATCTTTTTTTTCAGTGTATGGAAACAATAATTCCAAACGCTTTTGACATAATCGATAGTGCGAATTATTGTTAAATCTTTTATTGTTCTTGAGAGTATTAGAAAGTGTTTATAGCGTCGATAACTGAAAAGCGGTATTTTTATTCAAACTAGTTCTTTTGCTGGACTGAAAAATTTAATTTTCACTGTATAAGGCACATTCTCCTTGACGCCATCAAACATAAGACCATTCATCGGAACTAAAATAATGCCATTAAAATATAATCAAAGCCGTCTAAGGCAAAATTATTCCTCTCGGTGATAAAAAATTGAGGTTTGAAATAGCGATTTAGACTAGAGATTAGTAGATGGACCTGTTTGGTGGGACATTTTAATACCACTATATGCTAAATTTTAATTTTCATAGACATTGACTCTGCTTTCGTTAACCTAGTTTTTCTTTTTTTTTTAGATTTTTTCGAAAACACAAAAATCCTAAAATGTTCTCCTTCTTCGTGATAAAGTGTTAGAAGTTCTTGCTTTTATTGTATTCCGCGCCCATCTTCATAGACTGCCCCTCAAAAATGATTATTCTGCGAGTCTTGAGCCTTTTCAGAGGCACCCTGGCCTTGGCGCAGTGGGCTCAAAAAATATGCGTCTTCCCGCCACAATTTTGTAATAACTCTACCAGGAGCTGGCAACAAATCATTTCAAATCAGCACATCATCCTAAAGAGTGGGCATCTTGTAGGTAAACTGTGTAATTGCCAAAATATCTTGGGTTAAATTGCGAGCGTGCTTCAAATCTCAATTTTTTGGCTGCTTATGAATTTTCTGATTTTGTGGCTTAGCAACTCTACTGCACAGGGAGAAAAATATCCTTGGGCCTTTGATTTTCAGAAAAAAACAAGTTTTTTGGTGAAAAACAGCTTTTTTAATTTAATCAAGTTACATGGACAGGTAGGCATAGGCGTTTTGAAATAACCCTTCTTGTCAGTATTCGATAAAAATCAGTGGTATAAACCAAGCAGGGATCCATATTCATTCATCATACTCATCTCAATTAACGTAAAGTATTACATATATGCGATTAGACACCAACGCATGGTCTAAAATAAAAATCTCGAATCTCCGTTACTCGTGGCTGATTCTGATTCGAGTTCATTTATATAAGATTGATAAGGCAATATATATGATAATACCTCGAAGTCATTTTTCTGGAAGCAGAGTAAGTATTGAGTGATACGTACCTATCTTGGCTGGGATCCTAATACATGAGGTCGCTAGCGTAGCGCCGCGCTGAGGCATTTTATTTGCAGGTCAGAAGGTGACTCTGTTTCAGAGAAATATCTCGTATTATGATAAGGCGCAGCATGCGTCGAGAGAATGAATAAGAGAGCCCAGAACGATTATCAAAAATCAACAATTTATTGAGTATAAAAACATGTCAAGGAAAAATTCACAAAATTAGTCATTATCCCTAGAGAGATGAAGGCAAGGAGGCGTAATAGCCTCAAAATAATGAATAGATTCAAAATTACAAAGTCAAATAAGAAATAAAATCTTCTTCTCCTTCATTTTATGGCCCAATTTTTCTAACCTTAAAATAGTGCCTGTGGGTAGAATGAGTGACAGTAAATCAATGATAACATTGTTTGATTGCTACAACTTACCGACATTATACGCACATGGTGTGACCCATCTTTTCCTGTAAGAGACTAAAATAATTGCAACATCACATTTAAATAAAGGCGCACATGTCAGAGACAGACACTGAAGCATTCTCTCGTATTGCTCATTGCGTATCTTCGTATTTCAAAAGGCTGTGCCAGCTCTCGTGATAAAATTCTCTTAAAATCTAAATGAATTTGTTAAGATACACTCACTGCGAGTTGAACATACTGCGGCTTGATTGAAATGTGTTGCAACTTTTTCTTTAAAAAATGCCTGCTAGGTAGACAGTTAATACTTGAAAAATCATGCAAGTTAGGAAGAGATGTTTTCAAATAATTTTTAAAAATCTCCAATAATGTGCCTTTATTATTCAGTTTTGAAACACTGCAAAATTTTGTCGTTAACAGACACATGAAATATAAATGGCAAACAGGACGCCAACACTTTTGAAAAAAAAAAAATCAGGGACATTAATTCTCAATGAATGAGTAAATGTTTTACAATCTCTTTTTGCAGCGACTTGCATTGATTATTTTTTTATTAGAGATGTCTTTGTGATTATATGAGACGCTTGCTTTTTGTTACATCGAGCGATATTAGTCTCATATCGCTGTTGCACAACTGACAATGAAACGATCGAGATAGGTATATAGTTCAGAGCAATTTCTAACTGGCGCAGTGGATAAGTTGAATACTACCCCAATAACACATTATAATTTATGATTAATATTGGTAAATAGAAATTAATTTACAATATATATATATATATATATATATATATATATATTTAAAAAAGTAAAATCAAAAATACTCTATTGTCTATTCAAGGTACAGACTCCAAATCCATAATATACATTCATTATTTCACCGGTGTTTCCCCAAACTCTACGGAGTATTATATTTTTTATCAGTTATCGACTAAATAGCTCTCAGGCGAGATTGCAAGTCAGCATTTTTAGACGATAACCATGTTCAAACTTCATCTCTAATGGTTTAAAGCATATATTTTACGTTAGGTACATTCATCTTCTAATTTATTATTTCACTTTGAAGTCACAGGAAGCGTAGAATGAGCTTAAAATTCTCAATATTTGAATGTTCATTTACTACACCCATTTCAAGCAATACCGTATCTGCAGTTGTTCAATCTAACTTTGGAACACAGAGCAACGCGAAAATTTTGCAAGTTGCTCCAGTTTGTCTTAATTTGCGTTTGAAAAGTCAGACACGAAGGATCACAGAAATTTTATAAACTTTACCCATAGTCGCAGTTTTTATCTTCATTGGCGAGTGAGAATATATGACCCGCAGTAGGATGACAGGAATATTTAAAATCGAAAGTACAAAATCCTAAAAAGAGTATCAAGTTCAAACTTCTCGGTTAAGACCCTACAGGACAATATTTGGTTCATTATCCCAATCTTATGATCTAAGAGGAAATTTTTAATGGACATAAATTCTGCCACCAGCTCAAGCTTGAACGTTTTCAATAGTCTGGTATTCTGAATCTCTCGTTCAATTAAGGGTACTCCTTACAGTAATTAGTAAAATATACTCTATTTAAGAAGTTGTTTACACGGATATTAAATACGTATCTAGTACTTAAACTTAATAGGAACATAACCAGGTTAAAAAGTTACCTGTTTTCTAAATATAAATTTAATTATTAAGCACGAATCTTCAACCTAGGGCACTCACAAAATTTACGTACCTATTTTTAAGGAATGGTGCAGTCATCAATATTTGACACTTCTGCTGCTAGTTAGACTCGAAACTCAACTCCTTCCTCATTTTTTCCTTTCCAGTAGATTCAGTCCAGCTCAGCTGCATATTTTTTTTAAGAAAATGTAGACAATTCATCGGAAACGACCACCATTAAAAAAAAGTCCCGTAACTTGGGGTTGCCGCCTTTTGAACCATATCAGTCCGACCAGCGAGCAAAGGGCTGATAGAGGTGCGATCATTCGATGGATATAGTTCTTTTGAGTTATTATACGTCAACAAGAGCCAAATCGTCGCCAACAGATTTTGCGTCTACCAGCACGATGCTGACTCGATGCCTGGAACATTCATTACACTCAAAGTCAGTTCTATCGACTTACCGGAGGAAATAATTCGAAATAATAAAACCGTTCGCGAGACTTCATCTGCAACTCTTATGGGTATGTTTTGGAACGATTACAAATTTTTGCCACCAACTTCTGAAAATAAATGATACTACTTCTTTACTGGTACCGGGAATTTGCCTCAATCTGAAATCTCGAGGAGAGAAAATTGCATACCCGAGGGTACTTTGAGAGAATCCGAGAATTTTACTCAAGAGCGTTGGGTCGTGCGTTTTGAGTTTTTGACCTCGAGGAAATATTTGAACACTCAGAGATCAAATTGCATACATGACAAAATGAAGGCGCTCGCAGTGACTATACGTGTTTGTAGCCCAGCATTTTATTGAAGTCGCCGCGAAGCGATGATTTGGCCACTGAAATATTAAGTTGTAACACCTTCATACCTAGAAAGAGAAGGGTCTTGAGGTCAACTTGCTGGTTGCTGTTCATATAGTGTTCATCAGTGTCATTGAGCAGGCAGTGAATTGAGAAGCGCAGACAAGGAAAAACGGCCGAGATAAATTATTTCTCGCGCATTTTTTCTAACTCAGAGAAGTGAAAAGTACTCATCTAAAAAACTCGTAAATAAAACATTGTGTCACGGGAGAAATGAGGATTTCCAAGATTCTCCTCGGCACTTTCCCACAAGGCTTTACAATCGTCTTGAAAGGGGAGGACGTGCCTGTAGTTGAATAGCTTTCTTATATTTTCTCTTGATGACCCTGCCGGGTAATTCATGAACGCATACTCACATCAGTCTACATCGCAAAAGTTCAGCTCACTTTAACTTCTGGCTCCGGTGAAAATACGCAAGAGTTGAGATTTGTTGAACGCCCGGACACTAAAACACTGCTACCTTCCGGACACAGCTCGAGCCTGAAATTAAAATCCCAACATAATAATAGAGTGTAGAGTTGATTCTTCGCTCATTTGGCTCTGATTTATGAATTTGACGCCCAGATCTAGAAAAAAAGACACTGAGCGAACACAGATGTCCCCTGATTTGTATTTTTCTGAGGGAACATATTATGAGGCGGCTGAACATGCGCGAATTAAGGTAAATGTAGGTCCAAGCTCAAAATTATTTTGACAACAGTAATGCTATAAGGTTTTTCACGGAGGAGACGAGACTTTAAAACGAAACATATTTCGCTGTAGAGAAACATCAATCTCGGCTCGTTTAAGGATCGAACACATGTGTCATTAGTTTCCTGAGGGAGGTGCTTCAATGATGTGCGGCCAGAAATGGTAGTTCCTTATTGCAAAATATAGTCCAATGGACCACTAGACAAGGTATACGAATTTAATCATTCTGATACATGTTTCTTAACCAGAATTTCACGTAGAGCACGGTTCGCGCAACGAAAACTAATGAAACAGACTCCAAACGAAGATATTAACGTTTTCCTTTCACATTGGTTACGAGGAATTTGAACTGCCCGCTCACAAGAAACTCAAAGCTCTACGTGAGTCAAATCGCGCACTACAACGGTTTCAACAAGCTTCTCAATCGAGTGATGTTCATTTCCCACCATGTGTTGTTCAAACTATAAGTAATTTGCTACAGCTGAGCCAAAGCGTCAAGATTGAGGTTGCCAGATTTTTATATCGCAGAGACTGTCATGATAAACGTTTAGCGCGCGATGTGAATCACGTAGAACATTGAGTTTTCATGAGCGGGTGGTTTGAATTCACGCATCAAGAATCATTGAATATCTTCGTAAAGAGTTGATTTCGGTAATTTTCGCTGTGCGTATCGTGTTCTACGTGAAATTTTGGTTAAGAAACATGTATCAGAATGCTGAAATTCGTACCTTGTCTATTGGTCCATTGTTATGCAAGATTGAGGCAGTAAGGCTCAATGTGATGGTGGATCCGGCCTATCGGAATGACCTACACCGAAAAAAAAAGAGAAGTTGATGTAACATTCTGGATGTAAAAAAAGTGTGCGAGAACTTACCAAATGCTGAATTAACCGCTACAGCAGTTACTTCAGCAATGCCAGGATGTAAAACTAACTGCTGTAGCGGGTAATTCAGCATTTCGTGAGTTCTCGCACACTTTTTTTTTACATCCAGAATGTTAAATCAATTTCACTTTTTTTTCGGTGTGCCAGATTTTTGGCCAAAAAAATGGCGTATCCTCTTATAACTTTAGCTTAACTTAGAATAGAAGGGGGCATATGCACGATCCAAAACGGACTAGCTCGTCCTGATCGTTGAATATCACGTGTATTAGAACGGGCCCAAGCTAGGTCTACTTGAAGTTCGGTCAGTTTTTTTTTAGATTCTATGATTTGCAAAATTCTGACTTCCAATTTATTAAGTTCTTATTTCATAATCTGGAGAGAATTCACAGACCGTTTCACGGCGGAACGATGTTCAGTTTTCTGGTTAAATTCGTCCATTTAAGTCTGAAATATCTGCTGAATGGAGATAAGGCCGTACCTTTCACTGGGATGTAAACTTTCAACGATGACTCGGTTAACATAAATGACAACATTGTCGAATCGCCAGGTTAGTATATTGAACGTGGTGCGATGCTGCCAATGAAGAATTGCCCCCTGTAGGTGTCCCACGTTCACATCTGCCACCACCCCGGTATAAGTACCTCCAGGTTTATAATACTGCTCCCTGAAATGAAAAAATCCAATCAATCGTAAAATGTTGTATTTTTGGTCTCCCAGGCGAAATCATGTTACTTACTGAAAAAGTTTCTCAGAGTTGTTTTTTTAGTGCTGGCTTTAACTGTGCAATGCTGCTGTGCTGTCGTGGTTAAATGAATCTTCGGGCTGCTTGTCTAAATTGATAGACGAAGCGACAGACAAAGAAGACAACTGAGGGGTTGAAGCGGATGATTATTAAGGAATACAGGGGAGAATTATGGGCTAATTACTGGGTCTATGGTGGTTACCGTTAATAAGCCTATTACTTGCTTTGCCCATCGCAACCATCCACTTCCACCGAGAGGATAGCTTAATTTACCAGTGTTTCAGCAAATTCAGTTTTTAGGAGAAATTTGGCAACTGTCAAAGGTGTATACAGGGTTTCTTCTCAGCACTGCACCACGGACTTGTTTTAACCTACCACTGCCATACTCTGATATATGCAACGGTCTTCTGGTACGAAAAGGGGTAATGAGTGCAACTAAGGCCATATTTTCCTCCCGGTAAATAGAAAAAAAGGAGGAAAAACTACTTATTATTCTACTTTTTGTTACCAAAAATTGCAAACGCACATATTATCGGTCTGATTAAGTAACTTATCCGAAGCCTTGACCCTTGAAGTCCTTTTTTTTAAAAAAAAAAAAAAAAAAAAAAAAAAAAAAAAAAAAAAAAGTTAACTTTGATTAATTTCAAATCATTGTGAGAAAGTACCTGAAGAGTGGGATTGATTTGGTTTTACCAAGAGCTCCCATTATTTCAATTTCGAAGAGCCCTATCTCGCCTCCATGTTCCACACTTTGGGTTGAGTTCGATATCATGACTGTGACCTTATATTGAGCCTCTGAAACACAAAATCAACAAAATAATGATTAAGATGACATCAATTTTGGTTTAGATGCAATTTATCATGTTTTATCAACTCCAACAGTTAATCTTATTTTTCGACGGAATCGGGTGGAAAACAACTCAAGGAACTACCTATATGATGCTTACACTTTTTAAGTTTCCATGAATGAATATTCAAAAAACTGAAAATTCTGCACGGTAATTTATGATGCAAATATTTTAACTCTGGTGTAAGTCGTGAAGTATCGAAAGAAACTGTAGGCGTTTTTGACTGGTGAGGAAGTTCGCAATCTATATGGAGCCTAGACCAGGAGGAGAACCATTTTAGTCAACTTTCAAGTATGGTACTGCGCGTCAATTACGTGCTCAAAGGTTCTGCGTAATTACCAGAGTTTGAATATTACAGTCCTTTTAATTTGACCGCATTTAGCAAAAAGACACCAGCGCAATTACAGTGTTACTGAAATGTTGCCGCTTCATAGTTATCTGAAAACTCTCCCAGCAAAGCAAATTGTTTTTGCATCTCGCCAAAAAATTGTTGATTTTGAAGGGAAATAACTGTGTAAATTCTGATACTGTGCATTTATTTAGTATTTTTAAAAGAAAAAAATAAGTCGCACGATTTTGGAAACTTTGTAATTAAGCTGGTTCCTTTTTGCTAGATGCAATCCAATTATTCTTAAAACAATAGATGGTGCGCCCCTTGACCGTTTCGCAGCTCAGCCCCCCCCCCCCCCCCCACCCAAGCACTTTGCACCTCAGACGTTACGTGTCACGCCGTATTCTAATGATTCTATATTGTACAGTATGATTTGTAATGCTGTTCTACATGAAACCCTCCAGACTGATTATGTAGGATTCATTAGTACAATGCAAAATCTCAATGGAAATAGTAGAAACTTACGGCAGAATGGTTCTTTGCTATTTGTGATTAAAAACAGCTTGACCTCCTTCCTTGTCGGACTTGGTACAATCGAGTGCCTTGTGGCAGCAATTTTTTGTATCGAGTGAACTGAATTAAAACCAAAGGTTGCACACATGCGATCTCTCTGTAATCATAAAGTTTACTTTTTAGGTGAAAAAACTGCAGAAGAAAAAGATAGATGAAGGTATAGAGAAGTTCCTAGGTGAAATAGAATATTCAGCATGTCACTGAAAACTATCCACCACTTTCAGTAGAGAAAAAAACGCTACCTCCCTCTTTACGAAATGATTGAGGAGAGGAGTCGAGAGGGGTAAAAATAGAATGGAAAATGCTATGCTTAGGGTTGATGACCTGGTTTTTTCCTGTCAGTTTCATTGTAGCGGCTCCAATTATCATGAGGTCCGATAATATTGTAAGTTAATTAAAAAAACGAGCTTCTTTTGTTCTCGTTAAATGTTGAGCTTTATGTTAGCTCCATGCTAATCTCATTTTGAGGGTAAAAGTCCCAAAAAACGTATGTCGGTCTGCGACGTTGCAGACTTCCTGTTATACTTTATCGGAAAACTACTTGACAGCGGCTCTTGAAAACCACCGTGATTCTTCTGTCGGGAACATTCTGCGAAAATTTCAAGAGATGATGGCTATATTTTCTCTTTTAAAGAAATAAAATAGAAACGAAGATTTTGAAACACCGCAAACGAGTTACGTGCACGGAAAAAAGTTAAATTGCTGATTTAACAATTCAATTCCTAAAACAAAAAAAACTGCAATGTTTCAATGTAGATTTTACAACACAAAAATGCTATTTTAGCCACCCCCGTGGTTAAATTAGCTTACAATAGCGGTTAAAGTAGCATTTTTTTGTTGTAATATCTACGTTGAAAAGTTGCAGTCACCTTTTTTAGCAATTGAATTTTTAAATTAGCATTTTAATTTTTTCCGGATGTGGTTGCGATTTCCGTCGTGGATTTATAATGAATTCAAACCTTAATCGTAGCGTATCTCTCTTATAAAAAATGCATTGACCGTCACAGAATTCGGCGCTTCTGCTTAGTTTATTATATGTACACCGAATGAAGTTAAGTCAATGATAAGATATCATTTAATAGGTACCTGATCACATCCGAAGCAGTTGCCCGCAAGATAATTTTCCCATGACTCGCACTCAACGGCAAGAAATGAGCACTGCGGGTCCGTATTGACGGTCTCAATAAAATATTCGTAGCTTCTCACGTGGTCGCAGTTTAGGAAGCGGCGCAAACCTGGTCGCAAAGCATTGAATTAGTTCAAAATTAGTTAGCGTAAGAGTGTGAATGAAGATCAAAGTAAATTGCCTTATAAAGAAATTTTAGAATACAAGATCAAAATGTACAAACTAACTAGTAATAATATAAACAACTCTGCCCCTAAATCAACTCATACCCCGACGTATTATACCAACAGGTGGTACCGGGGCTTTGTTAAGATAGTCAATAAGATAGACTTTAAGACTCACATAATATTGTTAAAATATAAATTATGTATCCATATCATCACTTAATAAAGAAATAAAAAAAAAAAATAAAAAAAAAGTAAATTGCCTCTGGTGGAAGAGACCCGTTTCTGAAGGTGATAAGCTACGCCAAAAGCAGTTGGCGGGTTTCAATTCGATGATTTTATGAAAATCATCGTGATTCTTCATTATTATTATTTTGGAAAAGCATTTTGGCTTCAAACGACAAACAAGAAGGATTAATTTAGCGGGAAAATCATTAATTACTTAAGTTTTTTCATGACAAGGGGATTTCTCTGCGTATTTAATTAGGAGTCAAAAACTTAAAACATATAATATCTAAATTAGTGGTTGGTTAGATAACTTCGGATTGAAACCGAATTGAAATTTATTGAGAAAATAGAACCAGAATTTTTCGGCATACTTATTAAAAAAAATAATTGGTGCGTGTTTACCGTCCAGGATAAATGTTAAAACGGAATATAAACCACGAGTTTCAGCTTTTTTAGCAGTCCAACATTTAGGTATCACTCAATTGTTTGAATTCAAGAAACCCAGCCGTTTCCGATTTTAAGAGATTTCGCTTGATTTTTATCCTCTCAGTATCTATAATTTCTCTAAAAATTTCATTTATACATTTCGATAAGTTTCTCTCAAAGAAATGAAGAGAGAGCACACATATTGAGACGTCATGCCGTTAAAGACACGCATACCTACGCTTTCTCGTATGTAATTAATCACAACAGATATATACCACAGAAACTCTCTGGTCGACATTATTTCACAGATAAAAGTGCATGTACATGTGCATACCTTTGAAAAAACTGCCCTTCTCATCATTTATCAATTTTGACATGCTCTGATCACAACCAGGTTGGCTTTCACCTCCGTTTGGATAAAAGTCCAAATGTCCGATGGGCTCATCCATTCCGAGACCTATAAAATTGCAAGAATTAGACATTTATACAGTGAAAATCGAATACTACGACCTCGTTTATAAGGATACATCGGTTTTAACGACCTGCGATCTGATCAGCACCGTGGTTGAAGTCCCATTTGTTCAATGTTCTTAAGCATCGAATCGGATAAAACGACAAAATTTGGCCGGTCCCTAGGGGGTCGTTGCATCCGATTTCCATTGTATACTGAAGTAAATGCTTATTAATAGGAGAGAAGATTGAGGTCAAAGCTCGAAATTGGGGCTCTCAAAGAACGCGCGATCATGAAGAATTCTCTTTTTTATCATAGATACTTTTCCCCCCACTTTTTAACACATTTAGTCTATTTTAATTTTTCATATACTTTTGTCATTTCCGGCTGATGGGCGTTTTCTATTTGATGGGAAACCTTTAAAATTCCGGGAGCACGGGAGCACACTTCCGATTCGGTCGACGGGGCAACCTAACCCTGCTAATCTTAGAGATAGGGAGAGCATAATGAAGTAATCTCATGTTTGTAAATGATCTCCCAACCTAAACCCCTTTGTAAAATCCTCCCCAGGATAAAAAATAAAGTATTCTATCTATCTATCGATCTCTATTTGATGGGGAACAATGATAAAACAGCAATATGTCTATTGTATATCTTCGATCCATAAGTGACGCAGATCATTGTAATGCATAATGCAATGAGATAACATGAAACGATCGTAGCCGCATGCAGAAAGTTACTGATTCAGGTCAAACGGTGGGTATACAGGCTTTATCGCAATGAAAGAAGAAGTTGCCGCTGCCGGCCCCCTGGTAAAAATTGGCGATAGGAGCTGCGTTTCAAAATACCATAAGAGTTCTTATAGCCGACTGAAGAGGGTGATAGAAAATCATATGGCTGGCTGTAGAAAGTGGAAAAAATCATACGGCCGGGCTACACGAAGCGATAAAAAAGTATACAGTCGGGCTATAGTTCCTGTCGCCGGGCTTTACACTTTATCGCCTGGCTGTTGCTTTTTCGTCATCGGCTATAAAAGGGTATAAGGAATTGTGTAGAAATTCTTGTGCTTTGTAAATCCTTAAGTTTGTACGGAATCACCTGAATATTTAAAAAACGCACATTATATTTTCCTTCACCACATATTTTTTTTCATCAATTAAAATGAGAATAATCCATACACAGTAGGCAAACATTCAAAGTCATGAGTTGGAAAACGCTGACTCCGCGAGATTAAATATTAGAGCCTAACACAAAGCGGAGCGGCGGCGCACTGACGCCTACAAACCTAACAGGGATACTTCACGCATTGCGCAATGCGTGAAGTATCCCTGTTAGGTTTGAGGGCGCCAATGCGCGTTCAGCACTGGCTGCCCGCCCGCTGCGACGCACCGCAGCGCACCGCGGCGCTTGAAGCAACTTTTTCACACCAGAGGTATTGCACATCATACGAAATTGAAGGCGCTCCAACATATTGGGAATGGCAGGCATCCTTCAAAAGTACGGAGCTTTCCTCGCAAATTAAATCAGGATACTGCGGCCCAGAAAGAGAGCGGTAGTCCAAAAACTCACTAAGTCCTAGCATCCGTAATTAGTAAGGTTCAGCATACACTTTATCGCACACAAACCACAAAGCTCTGTAAGACCCCTTTTCATGGGTCATTCTTCGTTAATTTTGGTATCGACCGTGGATCGTAAAACTTTGTTCGTTGCCATTGAAACAACGTCATGGGGCAAAGTTCCGTAGTATCATAGCGTATATTATTTTCACAGATAGTCTTTAAAAAACACTTTGCAATCCATATCAATGAAGGATAATTAAAAGGAACTGCATCAAGGGTTTTCTCAAGCATGAAGTTAATAAAAAAAAGTCACGAGAGAAAAATGTGAAATGTATAATGATGTTTGATCTTCTGAATGATAAATTGTCTTATAAAGTGTTTTCAGTGTCTAAATGAGCCTGTGAGAAAAAAGCACCCCGATTACTGTTTCGCACGAAAATGACACACGTAAGACGATTTATTCAGCAAATTGTTTTTCAGAAGTGTGGTCCGGGTTTAAGAGGTGAGGTGAACAAGTGAGGTATCCAAAAGGTACCAACTGTATCCTTCGATTCGATCTATTTTTTCTGGCGGTGACTCACTGGGTTACGTATCACGTGGGACCTACGCTTTCATGGTTCGCGGAAAAAGTATGAGAAAGAAACTTGCGCTTTGCGTCAGATACGCCTTTGAAGAGTGCCTATTTGTGTGCATCGCAATAAAAACAGCATGGCTCGCATCATATTTGTACGTCAATAGCACTAAAAATAAGTTAAAAAACACACACCTACACACGCTTGCATCCGACCAAAAATGTTTTTTTAGATTTTAAAGAATTCTAGGCGGTCAACAAATAATATTTTATTTTTGAGATTTCAGCTTCGAGGAGGATAAAATGAGAGAATTTCTATTTTTTGTTACCTTGTACTTTTAATTAAAAGTCTTGAAAATGTTCCGATATTATGGTTTTAAGACTCGGCAGAATTTGTCCGCATATTTACAATCTTGTAGTGATGCTTTTCCCAGGTTTTTGAAAATCCCTCCAAAAACGCACGGGCAGGGAGTACCAGAATTTTTATTAGGTTCAGATATTGCAGGCCGCAACAACTGCAGAGCAAGATCACGGTGTTTTTTTGTTTTGTTTTTTTTTTTTTGTGTGTAACGACGGTGAAACTCTCAAGCCAGGTATCTCGTTTAAGGTGTTTAAGAATATCCGCTCCCATTTTATTTCTTTACAGATGAACGAATAAACAACATTCCTTAAAGTTTCCACAGAATTTCCTTCGCACGGAGAAGAAAACTCATGCGGCAGTTTTGAAAAATAGCCGTTGAATAGTCTTCCATTTGAAAAATAAAATACGACAGGAAGTCTGCAAACTTCGCAAACCGAGATACCTATGTAGTTTGGGTGTTTCACCGTCGGTATATGATAGCTTACTTATGTTAGCGACACTTTTCAATGAAGGACGTAGCTGTAGGGAAGCGAGCTAGGCTGATTGTTGAAATTGATAGACAAAGCTATAGACAAAGAAGACAAAGGGAAAATAGAGCGATCTTGCTCGTGAGTCGTAATGTAAGCTGGCGTCACTTGTAAGCATTTTCCACGTCCCGAATTTCGAGACTCCTATGTCACGCCGGGTCACTTCTTCGATACATAATCGATTGCTTTCGATACATGGGGGCTCGGCCATCTAATGCAAACAAGGAAGATAGGAATTACTGGAATTACTACGCATTCCACACCGCCATTTTGGATCGAACATGGGCCGAAAAAGTGACCAAAACTTGGCGCACACTGGGCCCGGAACTCCTCGACCAGAACATGGCGCGTGGCGCCAGCTCTCCCATTTATATTACGACTCCATGTGCTCTATGTTTGAAACGGGCGATCATCAAGAACTAGACTAACTATGGACTAACTGTAGGGGTTATGGTGGATTGCCGTTCGTAAGTATTACCTACACGCTTCCACCAATAGGATCGCTTCATTTATTCTCTGTCTTCTTTGTTTATCGCTTTGTCTACAGCTTTGTCTATCGCTTTGTGTATTACTTTGTCTATCACTTTGTCTATCACTTTGTCTATCGCTTTGTCTATCGATTTCAATAATCAGCTCGCTGGCTGATTGCATAGTATGATTATCTAACTAACCTCCTTTGATGAAAGGTGTTGCATCAGTATGGATTATATCGACAAATGAGGCGTCCGTAGAGTCCAGTCTGACTTCAGGGGCTGTTTGACTGAAATGCGGCTCAGCTGGATCCAGACCGGTGATTCTTCCCAACTTCACACCAAACTGCTCTTGCAAAGCATGACCCACATAACCGGCTAAATGACCGCCCAAACTGTGTCCGATTATGTGACAATATTCCACGCGAACTCCCAACTCTTTCTGCGGATGGTAAAAAAGATAAGGCGCGAAAATAAGTAAAGCACCTAAAGTGTTCATTAGAGACGTATCATCAAAGCATGGATCTTTAAAATTGGACCGTGGTTAGCAGGAAGGAACCAAGCCGCGTCAGCTATTGCCAAATTTAGCTGGGCAATTAACTTTTTACAAGAGGACGTTTGCGTGGATTTCTTTGAAAGTTTTAAAGAATTTACTTCGCACTACGTAGAAAATTCACTGTTTGCACACAAATCTGCACAAACGTTTTCACGTAAAAACTTAAATTGCCCGATGGCTGGTGCGGCTTCGTTCCTTTCTACTTAACGCGGTCCAATTGTTAATGTTACGTCTTTTTTCAGTCGACTTCTGACGAGTTTCGAAAGAAAATTCAATGGCCTTGCGCTGATAATCAATTGACCACTAGATAAGGTGCGGCTTAATTTTTTTTTTTTTTTTTTTCGTAAACAATTTTCTTTTCTTTCTTCTATTTTCTACCCGCAACTGAGTTCAGTGTATCCAAAGCATTTGCGTGTGGGATTATACGAGTACCTAACACAATCTACCACGACTCGATCCTATGCATGCAAGTCAGAGCAAGAGAAAATTTTATGAAAGAATTAAAATTGGTAAAGTCAAAATACCCGTTACTTACAGCCTAGAAAGTCTTGAATTTTTTGGGGTGTAGCTTGAGGTGATTCGACGGTTGCCACTTTTAGTGGCAAAGCGACGTGCGATATATCGCATCAATTTATTCCATAAGTTTAGCTACTTGTCATTTTTTTCGAATTTTGAGATCGCACTTCTGTTGTCATGAGACTAAAGAATTCATGTGCCAAATTTGACAAAGAAATGCAATGTATTGGAGGCAGGGTTATTTTTAGAGGAAAAATATTGCACTCGATACTGACATCGAAACTGCACTCGAAAGCGATATTTTTCCTCTGAAACAAAAAACCATGCATCCAATACATTGAATTTCTTTGTCAAATTTGGCACATGAATTCTTTAGTCTCGGGACAACAGAAGTGCGATCTCAAAATTCGAAAAAAATGACAAGTAGCTGAAATTATGGAACGAATTGATGCGATATATCGCATGTCGCTCTGACGATAAAAATGGCAACCGTCGAATCACCTTGAGCCGTCGGTTTTCAAAATAATAATCTTCAAAGTATTTTTGGATAAGTCTAAGGCTAGTTTGTTTTAGCTTATAACTTTGAATATTTCATGGGGTCAATACAAAAGAAATGCCGCCCCTGTTAAAGATGGTGAGTAGGCTAACTCGTCGGCGATACTCAGAACTACTTGTGTCTTACTCTTCAGCCGAGTTAAGCGACAAAGCGGACTAATTGCTTCCAATTAGAGTATTGCGAAAATAAAATGATCTTACTCTCATTGTCTGGATGAGATGAGCAGTGATCCTTCCAACCAGTCTGATGTTAGCCACCGCTTGCGCATACGGGGGCATCGACCCTGATCCCCAATCCACCGTAATTACATTCACATCTCCTTTGTGCAACAGCGCTTTTGTCAGTTTCTGAAATTTATAAAATTTTGTTATCATCACTTTGTGTGGTGGTACATGTAATTTAAGTATTTAAAACCAAGCTCACCCACGGAAGGCCTTGAACATCGATGTAGCTCAAAATCTCTCGATACAGTCGTGAGGTTATCTAAGCTTTCATATCCCAGCAAGGGTGTGCCCATTCGAGGCATTTCCAGCGTCCTTTCCACTGGGTACTAACTCAGTAAAGCTAATTTATATTTTCATTCGTTCATTTCCAAGTCCTGTTTTTGCATATAATTCAATTTCTGCGTCTTATTTTTTTTCAAATCCAATGCAAATGTAATTTTATTTCTGTCAATTTCTGTGAATAGTTGTTGATAATAAAGGACCAAAAAAAGTTTTCATATACCAAATCATGAGTGATATTAATTTACAGCCGAATCGTTATTATTTACGTTTTGCTTTTGCAGTACCGACGCTCTATTAAAATCAGCCTTTCAACACACAAATCTGTTTATTTGGACATTTAGTCAACAAATTTACATGGTCGTCGCCAAAAACACACCCGTGTGTTTAGTCTCGACCCCGCCTTGATCCTTTCCATTTGGCCTCTTTAATAACGATTTGCGGATTCCGGTAACGTGCGTGAGGAGGTAACGAAGTGTACTGTTATCGCACAAAATGTCAACATGAATACCCTGCTGTTGCATTTGGTTTTTTAGTATATGTTTACAGGGCCGGATGTAGGGGGTGGCCACATGGGCCGCGGCTCATGGCGGCAAATTTAGGAGGCGGCAAATTTTGCATTTCTTCTAAATGTAGGTAAAAAAAATCAGATTCAGAAAAAAAATTACAAACGAGAAATGACGACAAAATCTCTCATCTCCTGAGTCTAAAGTAATTTCTAACGCAATTCGGCCTGGAGCGGCGCGGCGCAGAGAGCAATGATGACGAGGACTTTAGATGAAAAGGAGAAGCCCTCGACGCGGCGCGGCGGTCGGCTCGTAACACATATTAGCGCCTACAAGACTGCATGAATACTTCACGCATTGCGTCAAACACAGTGCGGTCAGCAGCGGTCGACGTGAAACGCTTAGCGCCTACAAGACTGCATGAATGCTTCACGCATTGCATCAAACGCGGTGCAGTCAGCGTGAAACGCATGGCGCCCACAAGACTGGATGAATACTCCACGCATTGCGCCAAACACAGTGTGGTCAGCGCGGCGCGGCGGCGGAAGTTCAAATGAATAAACCACATTTATGTTTGTTCTTACATAATTTTTGTTTGTTAATTTCTTATAAATGGAAGGCTTTGTCCGCACAGAGATAGGTTTACGGAACTTATTAACTCTCGCGCAAAGTTCCGGGAACTTTTGCTGGTAATGTTGACAGAGCTTCCGCAAAAAATGTGTCCAGCATGAGTAGATGCGTCTTATGCACCCCTCGCCTTCCGGCACGTTCACTTGATGGTTTTTATTGATGTTTCAGAACGAATGAGAAGGAGGCGGCAAAATACAGGCGGCCCCCGAGCGGCAAGTAGGTAAATCCGGCCCTGTATGTTTATTATTTAATTATTTTTATTTGTTTACTTTTCTAAACGTGAGAAGGCTCACTCTTGATTTGAGCTGAAAATATTGAAAATTACCCACCTTTATCCAAGGCCTGTCCCCGCTCTCCAAGAATCCATGAGCTATGAAGTAAATGCGGTGTGTAGGGACGAGATAAGACTTGTACATCGTAAGTGGATCCTTGTGGTCTAAGAGCTCGCACGAGTCGGCGTTGCGTCGAGTGTATAGGCAGTACTTGGGGTTTACTTTTTCCGGCGATTCAGGAAACTGCGCCACTGGTCTCAGAATATCACTCCAAGGGTAGTTTATCGAGTAACACCCGTACTCGCCGTAGCATTTTGCTGTTACGTCTAGAAATAGGTATGACAAATGATGAGCTAAGTTGCGCCAATCCCTCGACTGGACAACGTTAAGCAGAAAGGAACCACCCACATCAGCTATTGCCAAATTTTTAATTGGGCAATGGAGAGTTTGCGCGCAAATGTTTTGTTGCTTCATCTAAAAGTGCTTAAAGAGCTGATTTCACAGTATTTTTTACAATTTTTTTCTGATATGGAAATCGAATAAAAATAGATTTAAAAGTGAAAAAATGTTCCGCCTAGTGACGTCATCTGGCGGCATTTCCCATTTAAATACACGTAGCAGATTAGATAATTTTGTCATATCTTCTCCGATAATTGTTTAATTCATGAACTAAGGGTATCCTCGTATTCATTTCACTCAGTGGTTTCCACTTAAACACGAAATTCATTCAAATTTCAGACACCTGCAAATTCTCTATTTAATGTTTCACATAAAAACAATTGTGCGGATTTTTGTGCAAATGTCAGTAAATTTCCTGCATAATACTGCGCAAATTCCTCAAAATGTTTGAAGGAATCTGCACAAATGTTCTTTTGTAAAAAAAAAAAATTAAAGTGCCCGGCTTAAGGCAGTAGCTGATGTGGCTTAGTTCCTTTCTGCTAAGCGCGGTTTAACTTATTGTTAGCCTGTATCCTGAGTGGAGCCGTTTTTCGGAATAAGCTAAGCAAAAATTGGTTTGCGGTAAGAAAATCTTTGATTTTGACTAATCAACGTGTCTTCATGCATGGACTGAACAGCGCAAAACTGACTAAATTATTGCGCGCAACTGGTCATGTTCCTTAAGTCAATCATATAGCCATCACGGGTTTTGAAGGCGAACTTAATAGAATAAGAGACGGACGCAATTACAATAATCAACGTGTGCTCCTGGGGTTTCGTGCGGTTGTTGTACGTTTTTTCATTTACTCATCTTTACTATTTAGTTGTATTTAAAAAATTAACTACATATAATATTCCCTACTTAGCGCTCCGTGCAAAGCACCGGTAAACCATCAGTGCATGATTAAATTGTAACACATTATAGGTACATGTGTGTATGTATATAGGTACATGCATGATATTTAATACTTATAATTCAAATGGAAATTTCGTCCAAATTACGGTAAAATTATTACATAATTCCAATAAATCTAACTCATTAATGAGATACCAGCATTTTCCACACTATCGGTTCGTAAATAATAAAATACGCTTCCTCTTAAGCTAATTTATTTAGAGGCCCCTTAAGTTTTACTGAAGGATATTTTCAATGAATATTCACCAGTTTGTGGTTGTAAAACTGTTCCGTTGTCCAATTCCAGAGATGAGAATTCCGAGTTTGCCAAATACAACATTGTTTGCAATAACAAACTTCCTGTGTGATTGAGCATCTTGGTTTTGAGACCACGTGCAGCCTGTAAATAAAGTAGCAATCAGTTTTTTTGTTGAATCTTTTTAATACTGAAAATACCTTCGCAAACCCATAAAAATTTTCTACAAAAATATCTACTCAAAATGCTTGTTTTTAGAAACGCTGTCTTAAAATATTGAAAAGCTTATTTGATATTACTCGAGAGAATAGGTATACTTCACGTAAGTACTTTGACCTGTCACGTTCAGTTACCGCCAATTTTGGTTGCTGACAACGGTCTTATTTTATCTGACAAAAGTCTCAATATCTACCGCACGTGCAAAGGTCTGAGATTGAATAATTCAAAATGAACGATATTGCTGTGAGATAACGCTTTCTACTTGACTGAAATTGCTCCTTTTCATTGCACATGTACACTGACCAACAAAAAGAAACTGATCAAAATACCCTGTAGTGCTGATGGTCAAACTAAACTAATTTCAGATCACTGAATGTGAAAAAAATCTCAGTTTTTTTTTTTTTGTTTTTTTCTTCTTTTTTTAACATGATATTTCTCCCTAGGGCCATCAATGAATGACATTACCTAGATGCCTAATGAGAGCAGGGGGAGGGGTCTAGGATTGCTTTTTAAATCCCTTTAAAGAAGGGTGAGAATGGAAGGAGGAATTAGGATTGGAGTGAACGAGGGATTAAAAAATGAGTTAATAAACCAAAATATCATTTACATAGGCAACCTCGTATATTTACCTACAGCCACTAAAGATTTCCACGATTGCATAGCTAGCTCAATTAAACAATCTGCGATTAAGTTACTGAAGATTTTGGTGAATATTCTGTACCATTAGGAAGACCATTATTTTGTACCTCGAAAAATATTATTGAGAAAAGACAAGAGCATACATTTTTCTTTGTTTGAATGACGTTGAATTTTTGAGTAAAAGGTCTAGGAGTTGCATACTAATTCCAAATATAACACCCGCTGAAAGCATTTTCCCCCAAATATAAAGGAAACCTTTCAGAAAACTCAAAATTGCAAACTATAGATATAATTTTAAAGAAGTATCATAATTTTAAAATTATTTAGCTTATACTTATACGTTTTTCCCAGCGTGACTTGTTTCTTTAGAAGTATCATAAAAACGTTGAGACAAAATGAGCTGATAATTGGAGGGCGAAGACTATTTTTTCTCAGTTAATAAAATGATCGTATGTAGGTAATGCTACACGAGAGCAAGTTAATTTGTGAGGTACATATTAGATAGTTATATAATCCTTTTTATCACTACGATATTGCCCTCAGACCTTTTTCAAATGAGAACATACTTTCCGCTTTTTTATTACAGTCTACATGAATATACTAAGGAAGACATTGCTATAATTTCTACAATTACTTTTGTTTCTTTCCAAACTCATCTCTCAATAATTCCTCTTGTTTCAATTACGAGGTCATGATATGCGGTCGTGAGGTCTGAATTTTTTTCAATTAATACTTTTTTTATTTTTTTTTAATTTTTTTTATTTTTTTATTTTTTTTTAGTTTTCCATCATCATTAATAACCTAGAAGCCGCTTTCAGAGCATCGAACAAAAATCGCATGAGGAAAATATTGTCCTCAACATTTTATGAACTTTGTATATCACTAATAAATTTAAGGCATTTTAAAGAAATTTTTGTACTTAGGCCATTGCGTAGGTTTAAAGTGTTGATTTCTACAGCTGCATCTCGGAGGAGGAAAAATTTCTCCTTAAAAAATCATATTGGTGAGCAAATAATAAATTTCGGTGAGCAAAATTTTTCTCCATTCACGGATGGGACCTCATTTGGCCTCGCCCATTTCAACAGCGAGTGCTCTAGGAATACAGAGGCACGTGACTAATTTACTAAAGTTATAGTTCCGCGTCCCGATGACGTATATCTTAATCAACCGTTCCAAAGTTGAAGATTAGAAATTTACCGGAAAACAGGAAAAAGAAGAACAGTATCCGAAGATAATCAGTTCGATTTCCTGCTCATTTCCGTCCCCTTCTCAGCACTAATCAGGCATTTCCCAACACTGAGCTCGGAAGTTTGGAGCTTAACCCAGGCTCACTCCTCACTCTTGAAGCCATTGCGCTGGGTTAAAAATCAACGGCTAAAGTCGAAAAATGCGTAACTCTGATTACAACGTCGCAAATCTCAGACAATGTTTTAATCTATTTAAATAGAAAAGTAACAGATACTTAATTTTGAAATTTCCTGTAAATCTTCTTCGCTCGTTCAAAAATATTCTCAGAATATAAAAAGGAGATATCTTAGTCAGTTCCATTCTAGAAAAAACACATGTAGAATAAAAAATCCAAATAAAATTGGAGATTTTTAAACGTTGCAATGGAGATACGTATTTTTCTACATTATAGCCATTGACATGTCGATGACGTTGACTGAACTACACTTTGCAGTATTGAACCACTATTTCTGGCTCAACCATTAAAATAATACTTCCTGCATATGGAAACTGATGGCACATATGATGTTTCTAAAATTAGTCAGAGATAGTGGTTTCTTATTCAGAAATTTAGCCAGCGAACAGCATTCTCGGTGCGTTAAATTCTTCCATCTTCAGCTGTCAAGTTCTGAATGTAGAGGGCACACAGTTCTATCCATATCCACCATAGCTTACCCTGATTGGACACGTGGATATAGATTTAGATAAGGAAAAAATAATCTGAGTATAAGTTTGATGTGGAGATTTTGATTGAATATTACTTTTGTTCTTTATCTTTTCGAAAAAGTATCATTTAACGTATTGGATTAGAGAATAGACCCATATTACCTCACTCAAGTAGTTTAAAAAAATCATTTGGATGCAGCATTGGTATTTTAGTTAATCGACTGCTGCACCAAATTTTTAAAGTTTAGTCACTGTCATATCGCGTTATAATCGCGTCCAACTAATTTGTTGCCATTCCAGAGTATTTCGCAAATAACTTCTAAAACGGGGAAAATGCCACGTGTTATTTACTGTCTCTTTTATCTCAATGATGGTGGTCCACGAAAACCTTTCATCAAACTCATGAAAAAAGTTTTAATGATGAAACTCTACTCGTATTACGTGAATCGATTAAAATCAGTAAGATATTTCGTTTACGCTGCTGGTCAAATAACGATGTAGCGTACGCCTGCGTATAGGTACCTAATCATCTTATTTCTCTATCTAAAATGGAGTAACAGATGAATTTTCTAAGTTGAGTGACAATAGAGATTTTAGACAATGCTCTGGTAATGCTCAAGGTTCTTCAAAGACTCCTCCACCTTCAGGCATTACATTGAGAAAATATTTTCGTAATCCTATGTCGCGGGTTTGGGGGGGGGGGGGAGGGGGGGGCTGGAGGATTTGTATTACCACGAATTTTTTGCTCTGTTTGTGACAAGGGAGGAGGAAAAAAACAAGAAGAAAAAAAGTACACTCACCGTCCTCAAGAGAAAATTCCTATGCTCCGCTTATCAACACGAACAATAATACATCTTTCTGATCAATTCACAGTCGGATTTTTAGAAACAAATTACACCAAGATCGTCGAAGAAAAATTTACGAAAATAAAGTCTTATCCCGACGAAAGAATTAATGTAAGGAGCATATACTGTATCTTTGGATTTGACCGATCATCAGAGTTACTTGAACAAGATCGTCAAATCCACAAAACTCTGAGGACACTTGGGTTCTTCCAACCCGAAAAGATGGACGTGCGTTATCAGTAAATCGAATCGGCACTTAAAAATTTAAGGAAAGAGCACTATAGGATGCTGCAAAATCTGGACACTATCCGTTAAGACAACCTCGCGGCACCAAAGGCGGTCAGTAAAAAATGATCTTAGTGCCGCGTTGGTCTCGATGTTCTTAATGAAGTAAAACCGGTGACGTCAAATCCTCCTGTTATCAATCTCTGTTGTGCCGATCGGAGAAATTAATAAACAGGCCAAAGTGCAACGCAATAATTAGGCGAAAAAAGGTATTTTTCTAACAATTTCGTAGCCGGTAGATACTCGCCGCCCATAAATAGATATGCTGTTTCGTCATATTTTCGGTGCGCATAAGGAATATTTAAAATGCGTAATAATTGTAATCTATTTTAGGCATTTTTATAACTTGAAATGGAGAGAGGGTTATCAATGAGTGAATCGAAAATGGATGCAATTTGATTCGTTGATGATTCATTCTCAGAAATATTGTTTGGAAGAAACTAACGCTGCTTTATCATGTTACCGGTCATATTGTCTCTCACTTGTTCAAACCAGTTCGCCTTCAATATCTCGATAGGCAATGTGAGCAACTTTGGAGCAGTGATAGTTGCTCGTCGCATGTCGGCCACTTTCACTCAGTTTGATTATAGCTGCAGTGGTTTGATACTGCGTTCTCGTTGTTTCTCAATCGCTGAGACCAGTTTGCCTTCAATACCTCATTAGGCCATGGGAGTGAGTTTGGACAAATTTGTGTTCGAATTGTCCCTAAAGCTACCGTCTTCTCTTCGAATCTATCTATATTGATCTGCCACATACATTTTCTGAGATTTTTTCGTTATTCGTATCGACCAATTTCTGGAGGTTAGGAGTTGCTACAATGAATCTGGCTTGCAAAGTGAAGGAATCCTGAAAATTTGAAAACCTTCGCAAAGTTGTTCTGCAATCCAGTGAATATCGGTTCTGTGTAAAGTCATTTCGAAAACATAAAAGTGCGGAAGTAATTTGAAAATAATCGACTAGAAGTGATTTTTGAATACTTCGTTCGTAGGTATATCTATATTCTTGTTAAAATTTTCGAAGCTCAACATACTCAGATGAAGAGACAAATGTGCGTGGGATTGATGTTTAACTGTAACTTTAAGCAAAATTTGGCAGCTTCTGCCCCACCGTGAACCGTGCGATTGGATTTTCATGTAGTGTCTTTTTGTGGGTATATTTTGAACTATCTATTTATTATATGCAATTGCAGTAGTAGTTTCTCCCATGAGTTTTGTCGTGTTTGTTCATTGGTATCAGGCATACCAATAATAGACTAATGCCACTCTCCTCTTCCAGTATTCAGCACTCGTACTGCAGTTAAATATAATTTTTCCATGAGGCAGGGAATAAAAGTTGCTTGGAATATATTAGCCAAGTTTAGAGTTACTTTCCGTTATTAGCTAATCGTTTGCTTGCTCTATTAAAATTTTCCACCTTTACCTGCTACCCAAGCAGCACCGATTGCATTAAATTGCAATTGCATTCGAAACCACCGGAACTCATTTATCTCTTTTAAACCTTAGATGCCCAAGATTTGGTTTATACGCAAAGTCCCAAGTCGGGTCAAATTGACTCTCAGGTACATCAATACCTTGTTTTTTTTTTGTTTTTTGTTTTTAAATAGTTTTCACAGTGTTATCTATATTATTTTTGTGTTTTCGGAAGTAGTAAATATATTTTCCTTGGATTTTAGCATTTTCGGTAACATACCGTAACCGCCTCCCCTTCAAGTTTGGTTGCAAAATTTCATACTACTTTTTCTTTATTTAACTGAACGTTATCGCGATTAATTTTTTTTTATATATTAGGGTGTTTTTCACATCGTTAATAGCTCTCCTCCTAATAGAGGTTTTGTCAGTCTGTGCATTCTGACATGGATAGAATATTTACATATTGGTCCGTGACGGTCTTGTATCCCTGCTAATGCCCCTGCCCCCCTACCCGCATCTAACATGAACCGTATCACTGGGAACGTATTTAAGATTTGGACCGCGTATAGTAGAAATAAGGAACCAAGCCATATCAGCTTTTGTAAAATTTAAAAGAGAGAATTATTTTTCACAAGAGAATGTATGAGCGGAGTTTCTTGAAAATTTGAAGGAATTTGCCTCGCACTAGGCAGTAATTTCACTGAAATTAGCAAAAAATATTCGCACCACCGTTTACATGTAAAAAATTAAAATGCCCAATTAAACTCAACAATGGGTGATATGGCTTGGTTACTTTCTGCTGAACGCGGTCCATAAATGCTTCTAACTGGAAATATCTTTTCATGAGACTTGTGAAAGACCGAAATATTTAGGTTCTCCCCCCCCCCCCTTTACACTGTAAAAAAATTAATCGAAACTAGATTCTCATTCCCTCCGCTCCTCGCTATTGCCAACATCAACCTTTCAGTCTTCCGACCCACTCTCCCTTCCCCTATTTACCCTTTCTACGCCATCCTTCCCTTACCCCCGCCGCACCCTAGGGTTTTAATGAAGTCAGGAAGTCTCCGAACGGCTCGAGTAACTTACGGCATTGATATGAACCTGTAGGGAGAAATATACAGCCGTGCACCTATGTGGCAACGGTGGTGAGCTTATGTCAAAATGAAACCAAATTTCATTTCTTATCATCAGGTATAGATAGCGGCATGAGAAGGAGGATCGTAAGATATCGATGAACACAAAAGCAGTAAAAAACATACATCAAAACCGGACTGCAGAAATTCCAGAATCCAAAATTGTGCAGCTTTCCTCAGGGTTTACTTATAGAAAGAGTAGCTCTCTCTCGCGCGGTAATCCAGGATTGCGCGAAAGGTCGAGGAAAATATATGAGAATTGCGTGAAGAAGGCAAAAGGAATGCGCGAATAGAAGCCACTACAGTAATGCGCGAATTTAAAATGAATTTAATTTAAGGTAGAAGTTTGGCAAAGCAGGAAACAGTTGGAAAATAAATGCATTTTGACAAGTCATCGATGTCTCACCTTCAGGTGATAAATGAAGTGAAAAGATTCAATAATGGTCGTGGGTATAAAGAACTGTCCTAACTTTTCTCGGAAAAATATTTAATCGAAAGAAACGAGGCAACGTTGGAATGCGCGTACGGCGTTGGCTTAACATAAGCCTTTAAAGCCCTATTATTCGATGCCACGATTATTCTAACGCGAGTTCAAATAATCGCGCCAAATACAGCGCGGCAGGCGTTAAACATATATTAGCGCCTGCAAGACTTAAGGAATACTTCACGCATTGCGCAAAACCGTGCGATCGGCGCACCCGCCGCGCACCGCCCATATTAGCGCCTACGGACAGCATGAATACTTCTCGCATTACGCCATACTCACTGCAGTCGATCAGTTGATGTGAAACGCATATTAGCGCCTGCCTACATAATTTTTGACTTTCTGGTTTAGTTTTTACCATAATTAAAAGGAAAATATGTATCCTCATCGTAACAATTCAGAAACTCGGATGATATTAAATTTTTTTGGTCACATTAATAGAAAATAGAACGAACGAAAATGTCGCGTCGCATTATGAAACTTATATATTATATATTTTTCCGGGTATTATACTGAAATACCGATTAGAAATTATTACTAATGTCGTCATTTGTCGACGGTTTAATTTAAACTTCGCGCCACTTGATTCCCACTAGTACGTCATCAAAATAATGTCGCAGAAAGAGGGCGAACTAACCTCCGCTATCGAAACAGATGATTTGATATTTGATAATGTTTTATTTAATGTTATTGTTTTGGAAAACCACCAGCCACTGCTAAATGTCATCTTAAAACTGTTTGAACTAAGTGTTAAAAGTTCTTTTTTTCTTTAGGCTCTTTTGAATTGAGAGTTTTCTTCACACATATGTGTTTTTATTAACTTTTACCGCGACTAGCCACTTTAGTTTTTTGTATTTAGTGTAAGTAAAATGGAAGCCTGCACTGCTGTGGAAAGAGAAATTGACAAAGTTCTATCAAAGTTCGGAGGAATAAACGATCACGCGAAACGGTGTCTTCAGGATTTAACATGCCACATCGAAAATTTGAAAGAAGAAATCGGAACTTGTAAGTTTCAAGCAGCTTTTTACAAAGTAAAGTGTTAAAATGCGGTAAAGCAGTCCTTATATCATTGAAGAACTCAACAGTTCTTTGTTCCTTTAAAGTGTAATTTTTTTTCCTCTCTTCAGTACATATTTATCTATCTTCAAAACCCCGTACTCAAATCAGGAAGCTGAAAATTTTATAAACACGTCGTATAATTCCATTCCATTGTTCAGGATCCTTCAAGCGAGAATTGGTGTGTAACGTTCTTGATACATTGACCCTGCAGAACCAAGATACCTCTAGCATTTTTGTAGATTTGCACTAAATATTACAAGTACGATGTTTATCCCTGATGTGTTAGCCTTTGCCTGTTTCTACAAGGGAAAGTGCTGTTAGGCACTGTGCACCTGTTTTGGAGGTGTAAGTAGTTTACATGACCCCATTGTCGGGTTTAAATAATTCTCATTGGGAAATTCTCCTTTATTGTGCTTGGTATTAATAATTGTATAGTTTTATACACTTTAAACGTCTCAACTCTCTAAGAGCTCTTAATATATCTGTAGACTATTTAGACTATTTTTTGTGGATCTCTGATATTTTAGCTCTTCTCAAAGTTATTCTATTTACCAATCATTTAACCGTTAAATTCTCATTTTCAGGTCCAGAAAATCAAGAGCTTACTGCCGGCCAAGTCCTCATTATGAAACAGGCGATGAACAAGGTGAAAGAAAGTGTACAAAGGTTGGCTGCTGATCATAGAGATCTCCATAGCACAGTGTCTAAAGTTGGAAAGGCGATTGACAGGGTAAAAATAATTACATATTTTTCAAAACATTTTTTGGACTTTTAATATAAATGCTCATTGTGGTCCTCTCTACTTTAAGTTAGCGTCTAAATATGTGGAGCCATCCATGGTCTATGGATCATGCAACGGATGATTAGCACCTCTTTGTACTTAGTATGTTTTCTTTTCAAGTTCCCTATTGACGAGGACATTTACTTACACAAAAGACTGCAAAGTTTTTGTAAAGGGGGAGAGGGAGGGAGTTGGGGACAGCATTGTGCGATTGAGTTTGACCTGTAAAGATAGTCCTACATCACAAGAGTATTACTATGATAGGGGTGGTGTGGAGGGGAGGGGGGGGTCTAAAAATCTGAAAGTTAGCACTATGTACTTATTTTATAAAATATCGAGATGAGTCAGTGATCAAAGCAGGCTATAAACATTTACTTACCATTAGATTGTTCGGATTCTAAAAGAGAGTGAAAAATATTTGAGCATGCTTTTAGATATCTGCTCCCTCTGAGGTCATTCATAGAGTTTATATTTTTTCAGAATTTTGTGCAAGACTTTGCATCTACAAGCCGAGAAGATGTTTTCTCCGGTCCTGATAAAATCATGCTTCTGAATCAAGTTATCTGCCAGCATTTCATTCGCCAAGGAATGCTGGATATTGTAGATGAGTTGGTGGCTGTAAGTAATTCCTATTTTACCTATATTCATGTTGACTGTCATGACAAAAGTTTATGAAAAGCTCCTTATTAAGACCATCATGTTCAAAAGCTATTATACTTAAAACCTTATTGATATAAATCTTGACATAGAGGGTTCACTCATTCCCATATCAATTTGTAAATTTCACTCTAAAAATGAGAAGAATCTAACATAACCATAGTTTTGATCTGTAATTTAGTAACTATATTTGCACCTTATGATCTCATTTTAACTTAAATTTTCTGATGATTGCTCATTTGCATTGTGTTTCAGGAGGCTGGTGTGAAAACAGAACCTAGTGTTAAAGAACCATTTTCAGCCTTAAACAGTATCTTAGACTCTCTCAAACAGAAGGATCTCACACAGGCATTTGATTGGGCTCGAGAACATCGAGAGAGTTTGGAAGCTCAGGTAAGTTTAATTTATATTTGTTACCGTCAAGGTCCTTTTTAAAGACTCAAATAACAGTTGTTGCACCCTTAACTAAAAACTGCTCGTCACATTCTCAAGCAATACAAATGATCCCTGTGATTTACTGTTTTAAAGGGTAGGTGCTTAGCCCCTTATTGAGTGTCTCCTCAATTATTCCAGATTTTGGCGATAGCCATTGAGGGGCAAACACAGCACCCTAGCAACTATTCGCTGAAACCATCATTATCAACACTCTCCCTTCTCTAAAAGACTAAAATATCTCATCGAACATCTCGCAATTAGCACCTTTTGATCATCAACTCTCAAAGTAGTGACAAGCAGGATGAACTGAGGGGGAATGGGAAATCAAGAACTTACCTCAAAAGAAAAGTTCTTTTTTTCTCCTTATTTCACCATTATCTCTTCCTAATGAGCTCTCTTGCTTTCTAATGAGGGTTTGTTTAGGTAGGTCTCAGTGAAGTACCCAACGCAGTTTTCCTAAGCGTCTCCAGTCTTCAGAGACACATTTTTTTGTGTTCCATACTGACACTTTTAATTTAAACTTCTTTCCATCTGTAGCGAAGCTCAGTCTTTGTATTACCTTTGTTTACAGAATTCATCACTGGAGTTTAAACTGCACCAACTCCAGTTCATAAGTCTCCTTCAGAAAGGCACCACTGGTCAAAATGAAGCAATTGCTTACGCAAGGACACACTTCTCTCAATTTGTTGGACGTCACGAAAAAGGTACGTGCATCCTCTGGATCCTACTAGTCATCAAAAATATAAACGCAATCTGATGCAGTTCAAGGCTCCTTTTATGGGTTTTTTCCTCTCCACTGTTTCTCTCTTCTGCTTTTACCTGTGTCCTGTGTCGTAGCAGGATAATGGAGATGTTGCATGTGTGAGGAATTTGAGATTTGACTATTGATTCGTATGTAAAATTTCGCGAGAAACACGATGGTGCCACTGGTTTTTTTTCTGAAATCAACTCCCAAGCTCAAAAAAAGCTCTCAAGTTGAGGCCAAAATGGAGGGGATATCCCACGCTATCCTGAGAGTCCACCTCTACATCAAGACAAACTCTCCATGTAAAGATAGGGAGCAAATACATTGACAGGGCTGCCACTTTATTTGGGGACTCCACAACTGAAAACATGGCAACCCTGCTAATGTATTGCTGGGATGTACCCTATCTTTGCATGGAGAGTTTGTCTTGATGTAGAGGTGGACTCTCAGGGTAGGGTGGGATATCCCCTCCATTTTGGCCTCAACTTGAGAGATTTTTTTAAGCCCTGGAGTTGATTTCAGAGGAAACCAGTGGCACCATCGTGTTTTTCGCGAACTTTTACATAAGAATCAGTAGTCAAATTGCAAATCCCGTACACATGCAACATCTCCATTGTTGCCTCCCTCAAAAATTCATCATAGATTTATCCTAAAAAAAAAGTGAAAACTACCAAATCCGGCAAAAAATTTGACATTTCTAAATAAAGTTTGCACACTCAAATGGTTTCAAATGAAATTTTTAATTTAGTCAAAATTAATCGGATACTGTTTGTAAACAGGTATAGTCATGCAATTGAAGAAATTAACCATAGATACTTCTTTGTCCTGTACGTTTCAGGGGTTTAATTTATAGTCTAAAATTTTATGGTCATCAACTTTTTTACCGTTGGTGAATGGGTCCTCTCAACAAAATCTCATATTATAAGGTGCCATTTTGGATTCAAGATATTTGCTAGTCAAGAATGTAGAAGAGGAGAATTTTGTACTTGTTTTCCTTCAGCTGCTTCCATCAAAATCTTAACATTTCCAGCATATTAAAAAGTTGGCAGGGTGAAAGTGCCACTTTTCTGTATAATTACACATGGTGCAATCAATTTATAACGGCCTCCAATTGATAGTCATGGCCAGGAGTTATTAGGACCCTGAACTCTGGTGAGAGCCAATGTATCAATTTATATCAGGGTCTTTCAAATACCTATGTATTAATATTGAAAAATCAAATAATATAAATTGTAAAAACTCATGAGTAGTTTCTAGTGCTGCAACCTTGGGTAGAATCTTCGCAACTACCTGATGTCGGACATAACACGTTTTGCTCTATCTTTAAGTTAGCCTGGCAAATTTTCATTCCTCAGACAAAGCAACCTATCTTAGTTTTAAGATTGCAAAACTAACCCCAGCAATTTCATTTTTAAGCAACTAAAACTGTATAATTTGTTGCCAAAATTTTTCTAATTCTTGCATGTAATTAGAAGAAAATTTTTTGAAATTTTTAGTTAAAAATGCCCAACAGTTGCCTAGCGAAGATTAAGTTTTTGAGAAGCATTGTTGTAATGTCGAAATGTAAATATGTTCCTTCGCCTAGAGAAAACGGAATGACCTTTCAATTAATGGTGATTTTTTTATGTCTTTAGAAGTGCAAAATCTGATGGGAATGTTCCTATTTCTGCCTCATGGAATTAGTGCATCACCGTATGCCCACATGCTAGAACCTCATTTATGGTCTGATATTGTCGACACATTTACTAAAGATGCATGCTCACTTTTAGGCCTGAGTGTGGATAGTCCTTTAAGTGTTTCGTAAGTAAATTTACGCAGTGTTTTCTCTTATAAAATAGTTATGATTCTCATCAAACAACAAATGAAAATTTATTTCTGAATTAGTTAAATTTATTCCCCTAAAAAAGAAGAGAAATAAGTCCTATCATAAATGGATTGCATTTTGCAAAAAGAAACCAGAAGAATTGCGATGATGCCAGGATTGTGCATTTTCATCCTTTCCAATAAAATTACTGAAAACTTGAAAAAATATGAAATTTACAATGTAATTTTGTCTTAAATTTACAGTTTTTAGCGAGTAAAATAGAAACTGTAAATGGATAATCAGGTTTTTCCTCCAAGACGAAAGAAGTTGCACAATCTTAGCAACATTGCAATGCTCCTGGTTCCTTTTTGCAAAATACAATCCAAATGTGTTCTGCCTTGAAGCTTAATCGTCAAAATTGTGTCTCTTTTATCAAGTAATCGAAAACAATCACTAGTTTTTTGTTATGATTATTTCTGCTTTCTGTCTCTTTGAAATTCATGTTAATAAATTTGCTTCCAAAAAAGCTCAAAATTGCAAATGAGGTGTCTAAATTTTCAAAATTCTTAAGGCAACCCCCTGGCTCTTTCTATCTCTAGAGCTGAGGGAGTTCTGCGTAACGCCTCATGGAGGCGTGAAACCCCTTCCCCTTACCAAGGGTTTTCCAGTGCCACCTATGAATTTGTGAAACAAATCTGATGCCCCTTAAAGAGACAGTGTACGTCAATGTAATGAATATTATATGTATGTTTCACTTTTTCATATCAGGGTCAATGTTGGTTGTGCAGCTTTACCAGCATTGTTGAACATAAGACAAGTTATGCAGCAAAAACAAGTGACTGGAATGTGGAGCGGAAAAGATGAATTACCAGTACGTGTGGAATGTTTTTCTTTTCTTTTCTAAGGATTTATATTTGCTGAATGTCTTTCTGTACACTGTTTGTTGTCTGATGGTGTTTTATCGTTGGACTGGTCAAAGTTCACGGTGTGTGATTGTTCTGTTATTAAATCGAACTCTGATAACTCAAAACTGAAGGGAGGCAATGAAAAATCTGAGTTTTTAGGGTTTTGAGTTAATGAAATTAGGAGGTGAAAAATTTGAGGCACTGATTGTGAGTTTGCTTTAGAATAGAGGTGCACCTCTTGATTTCACTGCCTCTAAAATGAGCATATTTTGGGCATTTTGGGGCAACATTTAGGGAATTGCACTTGCCTATTTTTTCGCAACGGTCACCGAAAAATGCGAAGTGATTGCCTGCAGCAACCCCAAGTTCTTATCTTGGCATGACATTGCATCCTTCGAGTTATAGAGGTATCATACTGATTCTGTATTTATAAATTTTTTACAGTATTGAATTCTCTATCCTTAATAAACTTATTTTGCCTCAAAATCTTCTCTCAGCTTACACATCCAACTGCAGACACAGGGATGTTAAAGTTTGTCTTATAGCAAAATTACGATGCATCATATCAAGTTCTTGTCTGTCCAAATGTTCAATGCCCTCCCATTGGGATTGAGTAAAATCTTTCTCGAAAAGGGATTTTAAACATATTTTTGAACAGCCCCCCTAAGTTTCTTTCTGAAGTCTTTTACTCTGTTAATGTGCCACTAGATTATTTAAATAGTGTCTTCTCTAGGGTTGAATAGCTGTTTGTCAGGCTCCCATTTTTACTCTCTCTTCTTTTTTTGTTCATTATCTTCAGTTCTCTTGTCATAATTTTTGACCTCTTCATTTTTTTGTCTTTCTCTTGTGCTGACCTGTACCACAGCTCCTTCAGGTTTTGATTTATAACTGAACAGTTAATTTATTTTATCAAGTTACTGAGGTAACTCTATGAGATAGGGAGGGACGCTTCAAATTAAAGCGGTATTTCGCCGATTCCTTTGGGTATAAGAGGTAAAAACGAGCCTTAAATTTTTTCAAGTCAACAGCACAATTTTTTCAAATTGTCAAGGATTTTAGCCTCCAGCAAAAGAGAATGGCTGTTTTATTTAAAATATTGAGGTTCATATTGTCAAAATCGGAGTCAATGAAGTCAGATCATATTTAGTTTTCGTATCTTGTCTAAAAATTAAACTTCATTGATGACTATTGAAATTTTTGCTTTCCTGGCATTTCAACTTCAGCCTATTTATGTGATAGCTTTGTTACTAATTCCTTAATTTTCTCTGTCATTCAATTCTACTGTTCAACAGAATTAACAACAAAATTAGTGATTCTGTAAGAAAATCCCTGAAATGTTTTCAGCTTTTGCAAAAATGTTTTAATATTATGCATACATCACCTTTTTATTAAAAATAATTTTGCCTCTGCTGTCTCTTTTGTTGCAGATTGAAATTGAACTTGGTCAGGAACACAAATATCACTCTGTTTTTGCATGCCCGATTCTAAGACAACAGAGTTCTGAATCCAATCCACCCATGAGACTCATTTGTGGTCATGTGATCTCTCGTGATGCTTTAACCAAGCTTGGAAGCGTAAATAAGTAAGTACCCAAGCACAGTTTTCCCTCCTTTTACCTAGGATTTCATTCAGACTTGAGATTCTTCAAAATGGAATTACCCAATCCCCGAAAGTAATTTACCCTGAACTGAGTTGAATGTGAAATGTGGTGGTTGAATTTCTTGTTTTCTCCCATGGGTTAGCAGCACCCATTTTTTCACTCATTTTCTGAAAGTACAGAGTGAATTGAGCTTCTAGGAATTTTTCAGATTTTTTGTAACCCTAAATGGCAAAGAAACCTTACTTTGAAAATGCAAATAATGGACCCGTTCGAAACGAATTATTTGGTGGGCTCTAATGACAAAACCTGCCAAAGTTGGACATATCCTTAGTTTTTTTTCAAGCTCTTCAGAATATTGAGTTTTCAAAGGGAAAAATGATTTTCTTTTTAAAAAATCCCTATACTTTTTTAATTTGATTTACTAAAAAAATGGTAGATGCTGAAGAAAAATGTATTAATGAGCTGGCTATTTATGCACTTGTTCAGTTAGAATATTATCTTTTCCTCTTTTTTCTTTTGCAGGCTAAAATGTCCTTACTGCCCAGTTGAACAGAATCCTTCCGAAGCAAGATTAATATATTTTTAAACCAATTCTTTTTCATGTTTTTGTAAACATATTTTTTCAAGATTTGATTTGTGTTGAGTCAAACTCTTCCTAAAAACTATTCAGTGTACATACTGTGAATAATATTATTAAGGTGCTTTGATAGTGGTATGAATATTTAGTAAGTTCTACAGTGATGGAATGGACAATTTTCTCACTCATTGTACGATTATGTTTCAAGTAAAACACGAATAAAAAATAATCTTTTAATTGTTGCAGATTAAAGTGAAGTTAGCTGTAGTTTTAATTGCCAATAGAAATTATCTTCCTCTCTCTTTGTTTTCTTTTTGTAATTTTTTCATGTTTATACTAGCAAAAAATAGGAAGAGGGAGGAACTGGAAGATATCTTTGTTCTTTTCAGAAAAATTATTTATGTTTGTTTTTAAATCAAAGATGAACGGTTCAAAAAACTGAAAGTAATACCAAATTAAATTGAGCCAAAATACGACTTCACTTGTTAACTCTTCATATTTTGTTTGTTTTACAGTTCTAATTGATTTATTCCTTTTATTTCTGTCTTTCTTTTTGTACATAGTTAATATGATGACAATTTTGTTTAGGGAAAATATTCTTTTTTTCATCAAATAATGGCTATGATACATACACATTTTACTACAATTCCCTCCACCTTTCATGGAGAGAATAATTTCTAGTTTGTGATTTTTCTCTTTAGATGATTAAATGAATTTCCTGTTTTGTATTCTTTGTCTTTTTTAATGCAAGGATGAGTGTTCCTTACTGCATGGATTTTTTTCTTTCTTTCCTTTTGTTCTGATTTCATTTTATTGAACATGACATGAAGCAACCCAATTTATTATCTTTGTAAATAGAAGAAAAAATTATGTACCCAAAAACAAGTACAAGTCTCCTCCTTGAACATTATCTTAAAAACATGTGTTAGTCTCTCACTTGGTCTATCCTTATTTTAATAGTAATTCTCTGAAGCAATCAAACTACCCAATACAGTTAAGGTTTTTTTTTTTTTGGGGGGGGGGGGGGGGCGTTCATTTAGCTTCATGTTCATTTTAATCTAATAAGACATTACCTAAGTATGGTTCTTGACTCATACATGTGGGAGAAGAGTATTGGGTTATTCCAAATGAATCCTCACTTTTATTCTATGGAAGCAATACAGTGTTAGTGCCCTCAAGAAACTCGTGAATAAGTATCATCATCACTCAATCAGTACTTGAAAGTTTGTGTCAGAAATTGATAGCAAGAAAACTGTGCAAGCAAAAAGAAATATTGGGGGTTATTAAGCTGACAACCAGATCAAATTAAAATTTAGGTGGAACAAGTTTAACAAACTAAGAGCTAAAACCGTATTCATATGAATGGAATTAGAAGTCGACCCAGAGGAGATGGGGCTTCCAGAAAGGTTTGGAAACAGATATCCAATGAGGGTTTTTCCCTTTGTGAGGGAAGCAGAGAGTGCTTAGGCGATTACAGTTTTGTTTTCTTATCTCAGTCCATGTATATCCTTGGAACCACACAATTTACCTTACGCAATTTTCATCCACTGTGAAAACTTTGATTTCACATTACAGGGCAACTGCGTGACCCTCTTAGACTTGGACCTGAGGAAGTCAAGCTTTGTATACGTAGAAAATCTCTGCTCATCTCAGATATTTTGTACTTTTGACTAAAATATTTGAATCATTTCCAAACTTTAGTTAGATCCTCATTCTGAAATTAGTATTTCAGAAAATATTTATCAATATGATGTATTTTTTATTTAATTTTTTATACTTAAATTTAGTATTGAATAGAAGGTATTTCACCATATTACAGAATATTAACCTCACGTACATAGGCACTGGAGAAAAGTCAGGGTAATTATAAATAGCTCTGGAATAATACTCATGTACCTCTACCTGTCAAAGTACCTACCTAAGTCCTATTTAAAGAGGTTTAGAGGTGATTATTTCTTGAGTTTGCTTTGGCTCCCTGACAGATATAACACTATCAGTTTTATGGACAAATTTTGTCTGTAAACATCAGTCGTTTCTGATGACTGGGAAATTTATATCAAACCAACCATGATAAGTACTCGGATTTCTCTCAATATGATACAAACATAATTTCACCCATATTTATCACTCATTTTCAACTTACATAAAAAAAAAATAAATCGAAGGTGTACCTACCTAAGTCTGCAACCACATCTTGGTTCGTAACGTTGCAGACTTTTTGTCATACTTTATTTTTTAAACGGTGAACTACTGGACGGTAATTTTTCAATTGAAACTGCCGTGATTTTTCTTCACTGTGCAAAGAAAATTCTGCAAAAACTTTAGGGAATGATGTCAATTTTTTCTCCTTTAAAAAAATAACAAAGAGGAGGAGATTTTCTAACGCTGCAAACGAGATCCGTGGTTGCGGACTTAAGCTGTCAAAATACATAAATATCAAGGCTTACATGCGATTAACCCCAGCAAGGTTTCTAATTGCTTTGATTCGTGTTCCTCAGTAAGAAGAATTGTTTATAAAAGACTTTTGTTGACGTACTCTGATTCTGATATTGCGAGTGTTACAAGTCTCTGCTCATGTTCCATATTCTTCCACAAGGGAAAAAAAAATTATATTTTCCAGTCTTTAAATTGTTAACTTTAAATTATTCTTCGTTCTTCAAAAAATATCTCAGAGAAGTTCAAGCAGATAATTTGGTTGACTCTATAATGAATGAAATGCAATTTGATATTTTTAAATGTTGCAACAAAGATGCACATCTCGACTTGACACATCTTGGGCCAACAATATTCTATTCCTGAAATGAGTGCTTCATTTTTATTATTTTTCTTAAACGTCAAGGTCTCGTGCCTTGTATAATTCCATAACTTGTTTCACGGAAATTTTTAATATTCTGTGTAAATCCTTCGCGTCAATTTGAAATTTCGCGCTATTTCTGTTGTTTGACACGTTCACCCCGCCTAGCAAAATGCCTAAATTCAAGGCGTCACTAGTGCTGACGCTCAGAGGTTGTCTATCTACTTCGCATTCTCTGTGTAGTATACGCAACATCGACTATTCAATTCACAACTCCGTCTCTGTGGGTCGTCAGTTTCATTTTCAATTTTATCATTATCAGTAGAGCGTTTATTATCGTGTTAAATCTCCGTTGATTCCCTTAGCCTGGTTCATCATTTTTTGATCATTATTTCTATCATATAGGCGACATTTCCATGCCGTCCAAGAGATGAAGTGATTTGGCTGCACCCTGTGGACGAGGGTGATTCACTCCGTTTTCCTCTGCTACCACAGTAAGTTCTTTGTGATTTTACCTGCACTGTGACTTAACTTTTTGTTCGCATTTTTCTTGAAATCCATCTCAACCCCAACTTTATCACTGGGACCAAATCCTAGCACAGCATCCTCCCCTTCCTTTTCTGTGCCCTTACATATCATCGTCATCCATGATTATGATAATCAACATGGCTTCCATGTCGTGTTAACAACAAACCTAGTTTTGTGTTTTGTAAGTTAGAACTGGTAAAATCATAAGCTCATTATTAGAAATTCCGAATGGTGCACAGCTACTTTATCACATTATTTCCAATTACACACTTATTTATCATACCGAAGTATTGAACTCTTCTTTTTCCTTAACTCCTTTGTGTAAGTTGGAGTTTTGTAATGCTCTCATGAGTGTTTTCTCCAGTCTGTTGATTGTGAAGGAAGTTTTCACATTTTTCGACTGCCCCATCATGAAATTCTAAACTTACCACCACTAAATATCTGTGACCTTTTGGTAAATTTACCGTCGGTTTTTCAACATGATTTTCCGTTATTTTAAGATCTAAAGTAAAGTGCACATATTGCCTAGGTATCTAATGAACATATTATCCATAACTATGAATGGAACTTGTTTGTCATGAAGGGTAAAACTTATTGTGATCTTTTCCTCTGTTTCCTTTCATGAAAATCTTTCTAGTCTCACATCATTTTATTATTCTGCTATCTATTATATCAAATGTTTACCCCTCATCGTTCCATGTGTTTGTCCCTATGCGTGTATGTTGTAAATATAACTGACCTCTCGAACTGCTAACTGGCCGCAGGGAATGATGCTGTTAACCTGAATGTTCAAAAGTCAGCGTCTAGTCTCATAAGGCTCCATGCCCCAGTCCTGAACACTCCTAACCTTTCTAAAGTATCAATTCACTACCCTTTCGAATAGTATTGCTTTATTTTTCCTTTAGAAATTGGAGCTTCTTCACATCTGATAATTGATAATGTATTGTCGAAATTATATGTCACGAAATGTCAGAACCTCAAACGCACAGCTGCATTCTTTACAAGAATGTTTCTCACTCATCTTATTGCATTTCTATTAGTAACTTTAAACATAACAATTGAGTTAACAAATGATTTAGGGTTAATTAGTGGATGCTTAGTTGTCTAGACCTGTAACTATGGATTCTCCTTCAATGAGCACATTCCAAAAAACTAATTTTATTTGTTTTTACTGATTTTAATCAATTAAGAAGTTAAAAGTAATTCTATGCTCTGCAAGATCCTTCCATTTTAGAGTATTTATCATTTTGAACAAAGGAAGAACCTATTTTGGTGAAGTTCTCTTCTTTTGTCCCCTGTGGAATACCTATTTATGTAATAGTGATTACTTTTCGTTAAATACCTCTCTACTTTCAGTGTTGAGTGGTATTCATCATCATTTACCATTGGATTGTGTCAAAGTTGTGCTTTTCGTTTAAATTCAACCCAGTGCTATACTTTTTAACGTTTAGACAATGTCCTGGCATTACCCTGCCAATGCGGTAAATCATATTGTGCACAAGCCTGCTAAGCTACACCTAGTTTAATTCTGTCCTTGAAAGCTTAATTATGAGCTCATTTTAGTGTTCGAGAATTCATTTGAATTTTTAGGGAACCACCAGTAGGTTGGATGGTAATTTCTTCTACCTCTGTTCTTGTCATGCATGGAATTAATCCTCACCAAGGAAGAAACCCTTCACAACTTTGGAGGTAATGACCATTTCAATGGTGAAAAAAAAAAAATGTATACTTGTTAAGTGTCTTAAATATGCCTCTATAAGTGGCAAAGAGGTGAAAAATTTCTGCCTTGGGCAGTGTTACCAAGTTGGGAACCTAAAAATCCCGCTCCCTGAAACAACAAAATTCTCAAGGTTGTCATTCAAGCTAAAAATTCTTAAAAAACTTTTGCTACCGTTTTAATTTTTTTTTTTTTTAAATACTTAGTAGTTTTCTAATACTTAGGCTTTTTTACGCACTTAAAACAAATAGAATGTTGCTTTAGAAAATAAATGCCTGTTCCCTGTGATTAGTGCTTGAGAATTCAAATTAAGTAGTAGGTATATATTCTTATTCAAAATCCTTATCTTCCACCCAGACAGTAGCTATTTCATCAGATTTTTCCACCAGCACTCCTAGCCTCCTTCTCACGAAAAGATCTATCATAGATTTCTAAAATTTGCTCATTCAATATTCAATAGAATTGTTCATGTAGCAAACTTAGCTCCTCTGAAAAATTTGACCCTTTTAAACTTTCATTTTTAAAAAGATGGTTGCGGAAGCTATTCCTATTTGTTACTCATTTTTTCTTTTCCTTTTTTTTGTCTCAGGCATAAATGTCAGAGCCATGATGTTAAGTAGTAAGTGAAGACAACAATGGGCAGAATAGACCGATCGAAACTCAAGAGGAGCTACTCTGAAGTTGTAAGTATTTTTCATTTCCTAGTCAGTGTGTTTTTCTCTGATACTTAGATAGGCAAAACAGTGTGGGGGATCAATTAACTTCTTTCTTACTTTTGAAATCCACTAATCATGAATAGAGAGAAAATTCACCTAGGTCATACCAAGGCATACACCAATTTTATTATTTGACCTCAGTTGCATCATAAAATGGAGAGTAAAAAGTCGTGACATGCTAAAATTTTTGCTTTGAAAGTTGAAAGATTTTTTTTTTTCTTCGTAACCTAGATGGCTTCCTCATACGCTCTAAAGTTTCCCTTTTATTATTATTATTATTATTTACTTAGCCTATTAAACATTTATGTAAATATTTTAAAATAAATAATATGCGCTTTTGCTCAGCTGGCATACGTTGTTTACCTTTTGAACAACACAGGACGGGAAGGAACACTGCTCAAATGAGAAGCCTGCCAAAACTGTTGTAGTGGGAGATTTGATTCAGTAGACTTAAGCTAAACTTGTAAGCGGGTAATTCAAATTTTTCGTAAACAAAAAGAAAAACGTTTATATTTTGATTAGGGCAGAGTCATAGTACGTTGAGACAAATGTCAGTCTCTGATTACTTCTGAATCAGCACCTCTCAACAGGTTAATACATGTAGTCAGATGGCACCACTGATGAGTGGTGACTTAAACAGCACTTGCCTTTTGTCTCAACATACAATGACTCCGCTCTAAAAGTCAATTTCAGTAGTTTTTGCTGTGCAAATAGTGTTTAACATGAAATTTTGAAGAGAAACGTGTATCAGAAATCAGAATGCTTCAACTTATACCTTCTCTAGTAGTCTATTAGTGAACTTACTTACCTATCAAGTTCACTTTTTCTTTTATGTTCACATTTTGCAGTGTAACAAAAAACTCTGTAATTACTAAAAAACAAACAGAATCCTTACCTAAATCCTTGACATAAATGGTAGTAAGCTTTATTTCAGTATCAGATTTTTTTGCTATTATGCTCTTAGTTGGAGTCTAAAATCTCAATCCTCTCTCATTTGACAGCCTCCTGAGTGCCGACCTCTCATAGAAAAATTGAAGTCTTGCAATGAATCCGAGCTGCTTGCGGAGCTGAAACAAATTGATTCATGGAACTATGGCAAGTGTGAACTTTACCATTGGATCGATGTTCTTGATCGACTGGACTGGATCTTGGAGAAAGCCTCTGCTAGAATTGGTCGGCCTGACAGCTGGCAGTTAGCTTGTGATCAACCAAATTATCGTGAGGTAATTGCAGCCTTTCTTTCAACTCCTATTTTTCTAACCTCCACTGTATTGAATTTAATCAGTGTTTGAATCTGACAGGCATCATGCCTTAAATGCACCTAAACTTTCTAATTGACATTAAATAATTTCAAGGTAAAAGTTGGTATCCAAACATTTGTGGTCAGATTTCAAACTGACGAGTGATCCTGCCCCTTTCCATCCACCCATTGCACCTAGAGGCGATAATTTCAGATACCCCGCACTTAAAATCTAATTGGTATGTGGAGTGTAGCCAAGTGCTAGAAATAATGTAACATTTTCTTTAAAAAAACTTACATCTTATATATAAACTTTGACCGAAGCTTTTCGGAGCAAGCGCTTCATCGTTAGAGTCACAAAGTATAAATCACAAAGGCCATAATTTAATTTCAGACAAGGTAACAGATTTCAGTGGTAACACTTGACAACAAATTAACAGATCAAAACACTCTCAATAATCAAAACACTTTCAATGTATGCTTAGTACCTAGTTCTCATTAGAGATGGCAGCACATTTTATTTACAGGGAATTACTTGCCAAATTTACCTCTTATATCTATAAAATGTAGTAAGTTTTTTCAAAGAAAATGTTACATTATTTCTAGCACTTTGCTAAATTCCACACACCAATATATTCAGTGCTACTACCTTTAAGCCATTGTGTAATAATGTTCGCTGAACTTAAAAATCAAGCAATCTAATCAATGTAATCAATGATCTAAGCAATCTAAGCAATGTAATTGGGTGAAGATATTTTTAGAATCAATGATTAAATTTTCTTACTGATGATTGTTGAGCATATAGTTTGTTTAATGATGATGAACATCGGGGTAAGCACTTTGCAAGGTAAGTTTTCTTCAGCAATTGCTCTACACTTTGATAGTGTGTTATCATCAGGCAAATTTGAGTGTTGACTTCAGAAAATGCCTTTAAAGGATTCAATTGGGTGAAATAAAGATAGAAAATTGTGTAATGAGTCAGTAGAAGCTCGATTTTAAATTGCCAAAAGACATCTTATACCCATCATGTATTGGTGTATAATTCTGGCCCTCAAAAAACCCTACTGGCCCAAAAACTCTTAACATACTAGCCAAGATGATGCCTAAATTTTTTGTAAAGATTCGATCTCTGAAGTCACTGAACGTATTGCTTTTATTCAGGCAACATCAATCAATGAGGATTTTTTTTTATCCCCGCAAGAGTTTTAAATAGGTCCCTACAATTGGAATTGGCATTCTTTTTTTTTGGGGGGGGGGGGGGGGAGGAAGTACAATCAGTAATGCTTCTGATGTCTGATAAATCAAACAATAGCTCCTAATGAGCAATCCCTTTTTGCTGTTAATGGTTGATGTTATTCCTTTCATTATGCGCTACAAATGGTTGGGAAACTTGATAACATTTTAACTTGTATGTTTCTTTGATCTGTTCCAGCTGAAAGATTTAACACAAGCTGTTCTCAATTTTACGGCAATTTTGATTGAGCAGTCCTTCTCCCGTCACTTATATAGCTCTGTTGATCATCTCCTTGTATTACTAACGTCCTGTGATCTAAATGTTGTTTTGGGTGTTATCAACTTGTTGTATATGTTCAGCAAGAGAAGCAATTTCATTCCTCGTCTAGAACATGAAACAAGAGATACCTTGATCAAATTTCTGTCCTGTCTTGCGGAAGTAAGTATTCCTGTACATGAGCCTTTTGAATTCAAGCTATTATTTTTAGGAGCATGCTTAGTGATCAGAAAATAAATTCTTTCTCTTTGCACTGATTGCTAAACCTTTATTCTGAGTAAGTTTAGACCTTTCATTTTCTCAGTGATTTGCGAAGTTAAATTCCTCTGAAGATTCAGTAAACTAAACATGCTCCTTTTGTCTACAATTAACAGCTGAATTTTACTCACATTAAAGCTTTCAAACTTCTTATTTGTTTTCCTGAAGTATTTTATGTTTTTTTATCTTTTCACAGAGCTGGGGAGGCAAAGAAAATGGATTTGGTCTTGCTGATTGCTGCAAGAAAGATCGAACTGTAAGTCTATCATTTAGTTAATTATTCAACTGCCTACATTCTTTGAATCATGATTTAAAATATCGCATACTTCTCCGGATATTATGATATAAAATTGGCATAATATCTCACTCTAACAAGCCAAAATGAAACGAGCAACTATTTGAACTACAGAGTAGGTATCTGGTATTACAAGAAATTGAAGGTTTTCTCCAATTTCAAATTACCAATTTTTATCATAAGAATGCTCACATTGTTATAAATGTTGCGTATTTTCTGCCATATTGATATAAAAATTGGCTGTACTTTTATGTGCTGAAGTAACCATGGGAAATTCATGTGTATGCTGTGATATTGAGGTGACTAATGTGTAATTGTAATGATTTTATGAATCCGATTAAAAGAAGCGCCTTCACTGCGATGTTGCAGTGATTAATTTCTAATTTTGTTTCCAAAATTCCCAAAAAAGTCGCACATTTCTCAGGATATTGTGATGAAAAGTGGGTAATTGTTAAGGAGTTAACAAATCCACTAGATATATCCTGTACTTACTTCTTGCTACATTGAAATTAAATCCGCATTATTTCTCTTTATTTAAGTAGCGAAAATGAAGCGAGCAACTATTTGAACTCCTGTTAATCATTTGGCCAATCATGCAAGATCAGCAGTAATGTGCTTCATTTCATACAGTTATTAACTTTGAATCAGGCTATCCATCAGGAAGTGTGTTCATTTGAATACTCAACATCTGTGTTCTGCCATTTCCAAATGCACTAAAAAATAGGGGTTTGGCGGCGAAAAATTTGGGGCCTCGGACGTTGTGGCGCCCAAAATAATGACAGACCACTTTGATTTTTTCAACCTTGCAATTGCGAAATAGCAGTTGCACTCTCAACTAACAACTGTTCATGGTGCAACATGTATTTTGAGACTTCTTTGAAAAAGATACCTATGTTGAAATAATTTAGCTTAAAAAGTTATGTTTTTGTTTGTTGCTTTTGGTAAGGTAAACTCAATTTTTTACACCAGATAAATGTGCCTCGATTCTTGTAACATCTTATTCCACCGAGCCTTTCATTCACTTTTACTTCGCAGTTGTGCCTTTTGCGAAATTTCATGCTCCTTGATGTGTATGCTAAAAGTTAATTTGGCTCTTATAAAATTGTTGATTGCTCTTAAATATTGGGCTTTCTGGCTAAGGTGGCTCCTAAAATTGTTGGGGAAGGCAGAACACATAAAAGTATATAAAATACTACCCGCCAGTCAGCTTATGAATTTGGGAATGAAAATTTACGATGATCCTGTGTTGCAATTCTTGTCCAGCACTCAAGTATAATATTAAAAGTCTGCGTCAAGAAAGTGAATGCAGAATAAAAACTTTCATTTTTGTGGAAAGATTGAGGAATTTGAAAAATATTCAAAAACTCAGAGCTTCCATCTTCATCGAAATCTACAAAAATTGTAACTTGTTCATTTCTATTCTTAAAATTTTGCCATTGTTACTTCCGAACTGTTTAGAGGTCCGAGCAACTCTTTTTATTTTTATTTGTTTTTTTTTTTTTTTTTTATCAGTTTTTGCAATCAGTTCAAAAAGTACAGTTTGATTTCTAATCACACATCTTGTCGCTTTAGCCAGAAAGTTTTTCCCTTTTGGCAAGACATCAAATCAAATAATCGGACATAACAGTCGGAAAATCATTTGTTTAAAGTCTCATTCAGTACGCAATTATTTTGTTATGTTTACAGCATCTGCCTTCAACAGCCACCACTGTTCACTACGAGTTTCGCTCAAACAATGAATGGAATTCAGAACATAACTTTAAATCATATAAGAAAGGCAGTGCTCATTGCATTCACTTAGATAATGTCGATAAAATGGGCCGCTCTCCTGCTGAAATTATGGATGGAATTGTACAGGGATATGAAGTCCCTATTCCCAATGCTGTAAGTAAATCATAAATTTTCATTTTCCATCAAAATTGTATAGGAAAAAATTGCCAAGAATAGGCACTTCACACGTTCATTGCAGGTAGAAGTTCACTTATGAAACCTGTGTGGTGGGCAGAAGTTCAGTGCACCAAACATCATTTCTGGACTCTGGAGAAAAAGGTGCCAAGAGAAGGAGCTGAGTTTATAATGAGGTGGCGGGAGCAAACTGTGGACTTTAGCGTTATGTGTAAGGTTGCAAGATGTTGTGAAGGAAACCCGCACCAAAAAAAGAAATTGGTTTAAGCTCTTAGCATATGTGCAGAAAGTTCAATCGTCAGTATGCGTTATCGTATATTGTAACCTATGTCCAAATGATTGTCCCCATTTATTTCTTCATTTTCGACTAATTTTTAATCCTAGTTAAATATTTGAATTTCCAAAGATGGAGAACACGTAAATACAATAGAAGCTTGTTCAAAATAGCATTCACTTTTAACTGAAATTGTTAAATCCAAAAAATTTAGGAAATAAAGAGTATCTGTAATAGAAGTTAAAAAAAAAAAAAAAATAATAAAAAAAAAAAAATAAATAATTACATTTACAGACCCCAGGGAATTTTTGGAGGCTTATAAAAACCCCTCCTCCAGCTAGATGCCAATAAAAGTGGTGCCACAGAGTTTAACACCCTGGGATTTGGACCTTATTTTCAGACATTTCAGAGATAAAAGAATTCTCGAATTGTATGATTATTGTTCTATGTTTCATGAGGAATACTTAAAACTCCGGCCGAATTTTTGTTACCTCTCTACTTGTGCAGAGTGTAACTTTAAAATTGTGGTCCAAATACCATTATGCCCATCAGAGGGTCAAGTAAATAGTAACAAGAATTAATTCAGTAATTTTTTAGCTGGCCCCAATATTTCGAAGAAGTATAATGTCTAAAATTCCTAATCTACACATAAAAATAGTGCTGCTTACTTTTTGTTAAAAAATTATTTTGATAGTCTGAGAATCACTTCTCATAAACTCTTACAAGTATTTCCTTTGCTAAACAATTAAGTGTATTGCAATTTTGTTCTTCAATTTTTGTCTGACTGTAAGTACCATGAGGTTTCATCTGTTTGTTACAGACTTACTTGTTCACTCATATTCGATTAGCCTGTAATTTTACAAATTATGAAAGAAGACTTCTATGCGTTCAAGTTAGACTACAAGCTTTGACTGTGTTATTATATTCTAATTCCTACTTGGATCCTTGGACTACACTTTTATATCCTGGCTTGTTGGAAGAATTAGTTGAATTGCTAGAATTGAACAACTCAAAATTAGTGGATATTAAAGCAGCTGCATTACGCACTTTAACATCAATCATTCACATTGATCGAGCTCCAGGCATACTTCCAAGGTAAACTTGCAGTGTATTAATTAAGTATTTTATTTTTTTTTGCAAAACTTCGAATGCTGATGACTTCCTGTAATGATATGGTTAAGGTCAGAAGAATTACCTAGCAAATGGATCCATCCCATAATTGCTGGATTAGGGAGACAAAACATTTATATCTCTCTAGAAATACGCCTCATGGAGGAGTAACATTCACTTTTGCAGATTCTCAAATATGTTGGAGCAGAACCATCTGCTAAGTTAATGAGGAAGGCAGCACTGGCGCTGTGCTTACTACCGTACCATCTAACTTTAAATTTTACACTTATTAACAACTTGAGAGTACATATTCTTCCTTTACAGATTTTACTGTAGTATTGATTATGGAATACTTCTTCAACTGGCATAAGCATGCAACTTCAATCCTTTTCATGAACATTCAAATTGTTTGCACTTAAGATTAAACTTTCTCTCAGTTGCTGTCATTGAAACAGAATTGAGAAAACAACTTTGAGCTCAGGTCACCTACTTCTTAGAGATGATTGGAAAAAAAGGGTAAATTAGGCCTTAAAAAACTTGAGTTTCGAACTTACATACAATCAACCTGTAGTATGATTTCAAAATAACCAACCAGTGAGTAAAAATGCTAAGGTGTTCAGGAGTGCTCCTGATGGGCAAAATGCTGAAAACGCTTTTGACTCAATTTTTTTTTTGGCTTTTTGGATCTTTTACACCTTTAGTGGCTCTCTTGTGTGCTCCACTAGTCAACAACTTACTCAAAAGTCTTAGAAAAGTATGTAAGAAGTCACTTCAGACACAGGTTTAAAGCTCCATTTCTCTTACATTCCAACAGTGGAAAAAACACTAGCTGTTAAGCTTCCAGATATTAAATTAATGTCCTCCAACATTAGCTAATATGTTTCTTTAATTATCATAGGAAGCCAGCGTTGAGACTGGATATGATCATTGATGCAACCGGAGCAGCTTTGTATCATGGATTCCTACCTCAAATGGTAAGATCCTGTATCAATTCACTCGTTGAAGGTGAAAATTCGTACTCTCTTCCTCTAGCGACGGCGCTCTTTAGTTTTCTTTATCACATGGCCAGTTGTGAATCTGGTGGTGAAGCTCTTGTCAACTCAGGGATGATGGAAGCTCTTCTAAGAATCATCAATTGGAACACTCGTCAACTAGAACACATCCCAGTGAGTATTTTTAGTTAAATGCAGGGATTATATATTCGTGTAGGATGGGCCAAAAGGCCTTCTTTGTTTATGTAGATTATGAAGGCCAATGCATTTTGCCTTTTCAACTATATTCCTAAATGTAAGGGCTCCAAGTTAGATCTATATTATGCTCCCATATCATTTTATCAGGAATTGAAGGAATGGAAGAATCCAAAAGGAGATTAGAAAATTACACACAATACACTCCAATCACCTGAGTTTTATTCATTAAGGTTTAAAGTATTTTACTTGGTAATGTTGAATGGTTAACCCTTTCATTACGAAAAATGTAGCCGCAGCACCTGCCTCCAGTGAAGGCATGTCTTTCCTGCAACGATTCCGCCATTACTCAACATACTCTACTCAGAAGTATACACATTTAAAGCTCCATCTATCGAGGAGATTCTGAACTACAACTTGAGGCACTTCCTGACTAAGTATTCTCGGAGGTGTTTGCAATACAATTGTCTAGACTGATAATGAAAGGATCAATTTGTTCTTACCATTTTTGCCGGAGATAATGACTGTGCTCCCATGAGCAGTGATAAATAAAAATTAAACCGTAACTTGATGTCCAAATTTCTTAGGAGCAGTCATGATGCTTGCTAACGCATTTCAGTGCGTGTTTTAAGGAATCAGTGGAAACCAGGTATTATCGAGGTTCATTGCTCCAAGAGTCATGTCCTCACTTTTAATGATAAATTTGTATTTTTAGGGCATGATAATGGAGCTTCTGCTTGCTTCAGATGTGTTTTAAGTAAATTTTATCCATGAAAAATTGTACAAGAAATATGATGGTGCCTGTGGTTTTCTTTGAAACAAATTCCCAAGCTGGTAATAATCTTTTTGAGGCTGGAATGGAGGAAATTGACTACCATATGCTGAGAGTCCACCTCTATATCCAGTCTATTCAGTCAGAGAAAATACATTAGCAGGGTTGCTATTCTGTACCAGGAATTCGAAGGTTGCAACCATGGTAACTTTGCTAATGTATTAGCCCTTTTATGGTTTCAACTGTAAGAGCTATTTTGGAGATTGAGAGTCCATTTCAAAGAAAAGTAGTGGCACATGGAATTTTTTGCAAATCTTTTCATTAAAAAAAAAGGAGTCAAATCGCATATCTCTGAGGCATGAATTCATCGTGTTTGTTGTGTGCTGTTATACCGATTAGAGTTTCATGGCTTTCGTCACATATTTTTCTGAAATGTTTTAGTTGGCGACCAGAGCTGTCAGAATGATCGATTTGATCACTAATGTGGATATGCAGATTTTCCAAATTCACGGTGGCCTTGAAAGTTTCATCAATCGGCTGGAGGTGAGTTAATTTTTTTTTTTTTTTTTTTTTTTTTTTTTTTTTTTTTTTGCATTTAACATAGTTTTAGTACATGGGTTTCTGTAATATTAATCTGTTTACAATTTTTTTTCTCTTTAAAAAAAACTCGTCAACCTTTTGATCACCAAATCAACTTCTTAGACTGCCTTGGATTCAAGCAAAAATCAAAGCAACCTTGCATTCAAAAAACCTTGTAGGTAAAGTCTTCTAATGCTTCAGTTACTTGTCCGCAATTTCATTTTCTCTATGGCCGTCTTTTAAAAGTTTATCTGGTTGGTTTAATGTGTTTCTTCAGTTGCTGAAAAATTGCACAGTCATGTTGATTCATAATTACAAACTGCAGTGCTACCTGCAGAAAATGATCAGAATAGTCAGTTGCCGTCAGTATCTCCACATTCAAGTAGCACCACTTTTTAGTGTATTTTCCGAAGGAAATACACTATTGCATTCTCCCATGATGTCGAATCCAGACCTGAGACATTGTGAAGAGCACCGATCACGGGTCGTAGATCACGAAAATATATGCCATTCAAATTCATGTGTATATATATATATGTATGTATATATGTATGTATATATGTATGTATGTATGTATTTCCGCCTTTTTAAGATTTTTCGATTTTTGAGTAGTTATATCTTTCTTACGTTAAAAGATATTTTGACCAATTTTTTTGCATTTTGTAGAGACTCATTAGAACTACTATTCTGCGAAAAAAAATTGAAATTTGAGGCAAAAGATTTTGAGGGGTGGGGCTCAAAAGTGGGGGGAGGTCAAATCTTGTCCACTCGATAACTCGAGCGAAAATGAATATTTTGAGCTGAAATTTTTACGGGTGGTAGTTCTCCCCTAGGACTGGTTTGGTATTGAATTTGAGCTAAATCGGCCGAGCCGTTTAAAAATGGCGAGCTTTGAAAGTTTTAGGCGAGGGGTGCGCGGCATGAGGGGAGCCGGCCGGAGCAGGGCCGCACAGTGGGTCGGGGGAGAAAGTTTTTGGACAAGCTGATCGTCGCACAGTGGGTCAGGGGAGAGAAGTTTTTGGACAAACTTTTCGTCGCACAGTGGGTCAGGGGAAGGAAGATTCTGGACAAATTGTTCGTCGCACAGTGGGTCAGGTTAAATGATCTGTTCTTGAACAAAATCTCACCATTTAACCGTCACAACCTTTCGCAGCGCGTTCGCTGGCAACGTACGCAACTACTATTTTGTGCTATTGCTTTCTGGTGACTGCCGGTGGGTATGTTGCTGCCGGACCGCCTCCACGTAGGCAATTTCTCGTACATCGTCCGTCCGCAACTCTCGCCTCTGGTCAATCAGCGCAGTAGTGGGATTCCCGCTCGCCGCGCACTCTCGCGACAAGGTACGCAACTTCTTGCTCACAACGTGCTCACCTGCTCACAACTCAACTTCTGTTTCAATTCTTAATTCATTCCCTTACAGATTGATCCCCCCCCCCCCTTCGGAAAATACACTCTTCCCGCGGTGGACGCGCGGGTCGCTTAAGAAGACAGAACAACTGGAATGGACACTCAAACTAAAAAGCGCGCGCGAAGCGCGCGTCCTGGGGGGCTTGGGGGGGCGAAGCCCCCCCAAAAAACCGGCGCGGAGCGAAGCGGAGCGCCGGTTTTTCTTGATGATTTGTGTCTCAGTAACCGAATTAGTGTGAGGTTTTCAAACAAAAGTTGCGTCTCAAGATATCTTGTAATCAGTGCTTAGCAGGTTAAATACCCAATAACACCCAATAACCCCCAATACCCCCTGTCTCAACATTAGGCCAAAAAAAAATCATGAGACATGTGTCTCAGTCTGTCATTTGATGCCATCTTCCTAAGTCGGGAAAACAATTTATTTTTAATCTTTTCGTTCAAAGCTCCATTTTACAGATTTTTAGGAATTCTTTAAAAAATGGGAGACCTCAAATTTTTATAAGAACCTCCAGTTTTGTCAACTCCTGGCATACAGGTAAGAGCAAGCGTTATTATATTTGCCAACATCAACTACTGTGTATCCTGAAAGTCTCCATCCATAGACCGCAATGTTCTCTATGACTGTGCAGTGCTTATTGTGTGTTAATTATTACCAGAACAGATGTTTACTTCTTTGATATTTTTCCTAATTACATAGGTGTATATTTATCATTTTTAAAGCTTTTGTTAACTCTTTGTTCCAGATGGAAATTAATATCTGTAAAGAAGAGCAACCAGGCCTAGAACTACTAAGTGCCCTAACAATTAGCGACCAATCCAGTGACTCAGTCGCCAATTCATCAGAACCCCTTAGAAGTAAGAGATTTTGTATATTTACGGCTAGTCGTGGTTTAAACATGTCTTCCCTCATCTAAGGATTTTTCAGGCTGTATGAGTTTTTAAAATGCACAACTAAACATGAGTTTTTGCTCTTTAATTGTTTTATAGTGCTTTTCAGCCTTTTATACTGTAGCTAGTTAGACAGCAACCAACAAACCATCATGATTAAGTCTATCAAATTCTTATGAGATCAATAGCATTTGGTAGAAATTATGATGAAAGGCGAAAAGAAATAAAATGAAGAGCTACTATTCTTTTTTTACTCTGTGATCTTATCTGATGGTTATTTTTAATTTTCTCGTCTGCCAGAATGAAAAAAAGCAAAAATTTATTTTGGACCAGCCATATGTCTAACTAGAATAAATATTTGTAAGTATGGAGTATGAATCAAATCTTGATAATGGTTTTTGTGTCATTTCAGATCGTCTACAGTTTTTTCGAGGAACTGATCCCTCAAAAAAAGTCAGCACTTGTCTAGTGCCTCGAGCAGCTCTTCTGAAAACAATGCTCAACTTCTTGAAAAAAGCTCTCCAAGATCCTGCTTTTTCTGAAAGTGTCAGGCACTTTATGGATGGATCATTGCCTACTTCTCTAACACATATAATTAGCAATGCAGAGTACTATGGACCGTCTCTCTTTTTACTTGCAACAAATGTCATCACTGTCTGTGTCTTCCAGGAACCGTCTCTTCTTTCAACTTTCCAAGATAATGGACTGACAGATTTTGTCTTTCATGCCCTATTAGTTAAAGATGTGAGTAGTTTTCTTGACTGCAATCTAGATATTCATAATAGTGTGAAGAAGTTAGCCTCTGAGATTTAGGGTTGAATCACAAATACTGTGTTAAAAAGGCGCCTACATCCTAGTGTAAACCTAGCAAGTGACTATTCAAATTAAAAAATTACCAAGAAGCAGAGCCAAAGTTTAAATATGTAGAATATCTAAGTGGGAAACTTACTCTTATCAGCAGTTTATTTTTCTCCAATGGAGTCTATTTCTCAGAAGCACATGAAAGGACCTGGATCATTTTACATCGATAGATACTCTTGGCTAACCTTGCTGTTGGCAGGCTAGGAATCGCATACTGTGATTAAGTTGCAATCTGTAGTGCGCATCTATGTATTTTCATACGATACAGTCGTAGTCATATTCCCACTGACAGGCAGCATGCTGCATGCTAAATTTCATGGGGGTTCGTGGAAGCTAGAGTGTGAAATTGAAGTGAGCATCATAAAACGAGTATTCTTGGATGTGGTTCTCGGCTTATGCCTTCTACAGCTCAAGAAACCCTAGGCGTGGTAACGAAAGGGTCAAAAACTCCTGTTAGTAGATAGTATGAACAATTGCCATGTATACTTGGTTTATTACTTCCTCCTGAAATATTATTGTCATGTGTATCAATACTGGTGAGGACCAGAGTTCCATGTATTTTCATCTTTAATTTTTTCAATGCCTGGTCACTGATTCTGGGTTTTCTTTGCATTTTTAGGTGCCTGCCACTCGAGAAGTTCTCGGCTCCTTACCAAATGTTTTCAGTGCTCTCAGTTTGAACATTCGAGGACTGCATGCATTCATCAAGTATAAACCATTTGATCGTATATTCAGAGTTTTAATATCTCCCAAATATCTACCTGCCATGAAAAAGAGAAGAAGTGCAGATTCCATGAGTGACACAGCTACAAATCTTGGTAATGCTATGGATGAGCTAATGCGTCATCAGCCTTCGTTGAAAACTTTTGCATTTGAGGCGATTATCACGGTAAGTCCCATCACAGTTAGTGTCATTGATCTTATTTCTAGTTAATTGAAGGTCCTCCTTTTTCTTACTTTAGCATTCAGTGACAACAACTTGATTTTTTTCAGTGTTGATTAGTAACAAGTGATGAGATCTTTTTTTACTGAAATTTTTAGGGACAGAAAACGAATCATGTCATATTGCAGGATTCATCAATAGGATATTATGGGTTTTAGCTACTTGGAAACAAAATCCAAAGAAGATCAAGAACATGAAGAAAGAAAACTCTGCTTGAGGAGACAAAAACATGTGATACACAATGGTGATCTGTATCTGTATAAAAATATTGTTACCCTCTACTGTTGTTTTTGTTGTATGTAGACTTTATGTTTCTAGACATCTCAATATTGTTTCAATTTTTTCCATAAAGCTGTTATTACCGTAAAGCGTATTTTCGTTGATGATCGGTCAAGCCAAAATTCTGCGATAATTGCGCGGAGATCATAATCGGGTTGGTAAACATTTGAGGTTGGACTTTCGAAATTGATGCTGGTTGGATGTCATTAAAATCATCAGGTCATTTATAAATCCTGCTTTTTGTAGGATTATATTTTGGCTCCAACGTTTGCAAGAATTCCACCTTCTATCCGTCTGGTGAGTCCCGATGTTGTTCGGAAAAATTATGATCACATCAAAACAAAATACAAAACCGCTTGATCCTCCCATTTTGGTTCGACCGATCATGAACGAAAATACGCTTCTAATGAAATGTTCCTGTAGAATACAATAGAAAATGATTTTATAAAAACGTCTAATGAGAGAAATAATTTATTTTCTTTCTTTCTCTTTAGTTGCTTGAAGACTTGTGTGGCCTTGGCTATGATCCAAAGTTTACCTGTTATCGACCGCAAAAGGGACAAACAGACAGTGGACGACTGCTTCCAAGAATCGTGACTCATGAAGTGGGTTCCAGTGATGAAGAAGACGATGAGGAGGAAGAATCCTCCAGCTCCTCTCAGCAGTCGAGCTCCCAAAATGATTGCACCGATGAAACTCAAGAAAAATATCCTATTCCACTGATCGACTATATTCTCAATGTGGTATGTTATTCTGCCTCTATCAAACATTTTTATACTAGTGAGAAGAAATTTTATGGAACCGTCTATTTCACTCTTGCCCCGACAAAACATTTGAAAAGAAAACTCCCACAAGATACTTGAGTAAGTCAGCAAGAAGCATAGTGTGCATCAATGTATTTTTGAATTATTGTTTTTTTTTCTCTCTCTTTTGGCTCAAAAAAAAGGTAAATCTTTCTTGCTATCATTAATCTCCAAGTCAAGTCCATCTTGGACTGCCTAATTACATTTGGGTGTTGTGCAGGGCAGGTTGAATGTATTGTGCTTTAGGAAAATGAAGGCTGTACATTCTTAAAAAGTTTTAAATGTATACTCCTTTTACTTTATTGATCATTTTTTGCCATTTACCTTACAGACCAAATTTGTGGACGCAATTCTCAGTAACAATTCAACAGAAGATCATTGTCGGCAATTTGTGACACAAGGTGGGCTGGTACCACTTTTAAATTTGCTCAGGATGCCCAATTTGCCTTTGGATTATCCTATCACTTCAGCAGCTCAGTCTGTGGCGACAGTCTGTAAATCCATTTTGGTAAGTAATTTTCTACAAAATAAAATATTTGTGGTTTTTATAATTATTTTTTTACCTTACTTCATCGTTGAGAAGTAGAGTCCCTTTATCCCCAGAGTTACGACATCTCAATTCCGGTCGGGCTCAGAGACAACTGAAAGTGGCCTAAAAAAAATCCAATTCTAATTGGTTCTCGCTCATGGAGTCACAAAAAAGTGCACCAAGATGGCGGAGGCTCGAATGTGAACAAAAATAATGAAAATATAACCCAATTGTAATTTATCTAGAGTAAATTGGAACTTTCATCGCACCAAAATGAAAATAAATTAAGAAATTATTCACAAATCAATCCCATTTTATTTTATTGCAATTTCTTTGGTTGGGTCTTGATCGGTTTTGTTGATGGTGTCGTTTTTGGATGACAGACATCGCAGGATTCCTCATCTTTATCCCTCCATATCGTTCGTTTAGGGGCACATTTTTGTGACACCATGGCCAGCCCAGGCCAGCTGATAATCGAGATGTCTTAACTCTGGGTGTAAAGGGACTCTATTTAGAAGTCAAAAAAAATGTAGACCAAAATATAGACTTTCATTACACATTTTATTCATACATATGTAACAAAAGCGGATGTCGAGTTTTTACATTATGAGAAAATCGCGTTTGAAGTTTTCAAAGCTTTGAACTTTGCTGCCCGTAGAACTGTGAGCATTCTTCTAAAGATTTTCATGAAGAGCAACTCTTCCTGTAAAAAACACACGTTTTACGTGCAAAGGTCGACTTTTTCCGCCAGGGGGAAAACTGCCTCATGGGACCGGAGTCCCGGAGGGATGAAGAATGGAACAGCGAAAAAAAGAACAAACGGAGTTGGAAGGAACCCAACTCAACAGCCCAACCTCTACGCGAGACCGCACACAATCACTGCACACTAAAACTAGGGATAGAACGATAATTCAGCCCCGAAGGGCTGATTTCAAAAAGAACTTACATCACGAGACGCCGTTTCCAAGAATCTAAAAAACGAGAATGGCGGAAGGCCAGACTTGTGTTTTTGGGTTCCTCCGCCTGCGCGCTATTGACGGAGGAAACCGGAAACAGCAAGTTTCAAAACTTTGGCAGGAGGGCTATTGACTCTTTACATACGATTAATGTGAGTAAAAAATTGAAGGAGTAACAGCGATTTGATAAAAATGTGACGTCCACTATTTTTACTGAAAACATTTTTTTATGAATGAAGCAAAGTCTTCAGAAAGGGTGAGGCTGGTGAAACGGTTGAAATGAACCCAAAGTAAGTCAGTGATGAGTCATTTGATAAAATTGAACAAAAAACTAAACCGTTTGTAATTCCTACAACAAGAATAAGGAACAAATTATCTAATCAGAAAAAAATGAGCAATTCTGGAGAGACAGTCCCGATTTGTATCATTTGAGTGTCAGCTGCAGCCCATGGCAGGTATGCGGGCAGTTATCGCAAGTGCATTCGAATCTCCACGGTGTCCTGCTTTGCTGGCTGGGGAGAACAGTGGATTCTCATATCTGCAGTTTTTACAAATAACATGGTTTTCAGTTCATATCTCGCCGAAAAATTGCGCTGAAAGTCTAAACTTTGCACAGGCATTCTTGAGGGTTCCAGAATTCAAAAAAGCGTTTTCTCCAAAAATGGCGGATGTCAGCGACCGCTATTGTTACATATAAGTCCTCATATACTAAAAGCTACAGTATTATCTTAGTTTTCATAGAGTCCCATTAACTCTGGTAAATGTTGTGCATTCTCATCTGAAAGTACATGTACTTCATAAAGTTGGCATAGCTTGTTGCAATACTTCCTTTAACATGGGCTACATGGAGAGCTTATGAGAACTTTCGAGGGCTCCAAGTCAGTTTTTTAAGCAAGTTTGTCACAAATGGTTTCGACTGTACATACCAACAATTAATTTCTACTTGCTAGATTAGGTGCAAATTTAAGCATTCTAATTTTTGTTTACTCATCAAGATTTCTAGTAAAACACGATTTGAACTACAAAAATTATCAAAATTATTTTCTGACTTGAATATTAACATTCGTTATGCCTAAATTCAAACTTCCGACTCAAGAAAAAACCATTATCTTCTCGAGTTAAATGGCACACTAAACGCAACTGTGACAGTCTCTACAGTATCAAAATATGACAATCTCAATATTGGCGCTTCTGTTCAGGTATTGTAAGTTGTTGACACTTAGAAAAACAGGTAGGGAAGTAATACTCCTGTATAGTCAAGAAGCCAGGTAGCCTGCCAAATCCAATGTGGTACGAGGTTTGATTCAAGTATATTCTTGTTTTTCATGTAAGGGAGAAATTAAAATTTTTTGTGACCAGTGGTAAATCAAAACTTCGATATCATGGTTGGGAGTTAATTTCAGTAGTATTCATTGTTCAGATTGTGCTCTACTTTTGAAGGGGAAACTTAAATCAGAATGCTTGAATTTTTACCTCATAAAGTGGTTCACCCGATATAATAGGTGGGTGTAGGGCGACATTTTCACATAATTTAATTCATTCAATGTTGCTGTTTTTGTTTTAGAATCTCGCCCATGACAATGATGTTTTAAACAAAAGCTTGTCACAGCTTAAAATAGTTCTGGAAGCCTTAGAACCTTTGTATCAGTCTTCATTCAACACGTCCATTCTCCTGCATGAACTAGCCAATGTTCCAAATTTTGAAACAGCATTCACAGATGCCACTGCTACACCTCTCTTGCACCATATGTCAGCTGTTCATGGATACATCACTCTCTTAATTTACGTGTGCAAAACAGGACAGGTTTGTATTTTCATGTCTCTCATTATTCCAAATTTACTTTTCGGATCATCTCTGTTTCAGCCATTCAGTGTTTGTCAGTATGCAGCCAAAAATTAAAGTGGAAACTCAGAAGGAGTAATTTTACCGAATTTTACACTAAATTGCTTCAATTGAACTGATTCATGAAAGTATGTTATAGATGTTGAAAGCAACCAAAAATCCATGTCAGTATATCTTGGTATATTTAGCTCGGGCAATACGAGGCTGTTTTTTGTTTTCTCATTCTCTTTCCTTCTCTAATAGGTGAATAAAGCATTGGTTAATGCCAGAGAATTGTGAACAGAATTCTCAGGATTGCCACGGTCAGGGAAAACCAGGAAATTTAGGGTATGTCAGGGAATTTTATAAAGTCCTGGAAACGTAGAAATATCAGGGAAAATGATGAAAGTATCAGGAGAAAATTGTTCAATCACCTTTATTTGCTTTCAGAGTTCTATTCCCATCTTTTCAGCAGTTGTCCAGGCATCCACTCATGGTCGTCCAACGATTCTTTTTTCTTGTAGTCATCCAGCCTCTCATCCTCTGTCCTTTTACATGCTGAAACTCATTCTTTCTTTCAAAGAAAATCCTCTTAATCTCTAAAGAGAATCCTGATCTGAAAATAATTTGATTTTGTACCTCATGGCCTACTGATGAGTTTTATTTCATTAAACGCCTCCCCCCCCCCCCCCAACCACCCTGAAAGAAGCTTGAAGTATTTCATTTTAATTAAGAATATATCATGTTTTTCTTGCTATGATTAATCTAAAAATTTCTCGTGTTTCAATTTCAGCTGGACATCCGTACTATAACAATGCAGACTTGGGGTTCCCAAATGGGTATTGAAATCCTCAAGAACTTGACGGAACTTTATACTGCCCTGGTATGGGAGAGCAATGTCCTCTTGGCTCTGTGTAAAGAAGAAATGCCAGCTGCTGACTCAAGTGAAAAATTTGAATTTTGTCTTGAAGACATTAATAAATTGGTACCTCCAGAAATGCGAATGGTAAGTTTCCTTTTTTCCTAGTTATAATTATAGATCAATTTAGTTGCCATATTATTCGGTATATCGACGTAGAATGATCATTTTTCAGGCTGGTTTGAATACTTCTGCTCATAACAAAGTAGCTTCGGGATTCAATGAAACAAGTGTTGTAGTGAGCCAGTCTAGGGCCATCAGTTCTTGGCTAGAACTGATGTCTCTATTCATTTCCTGTGTGACCCAAAATGCTCTTTTTATAAGTATAATGAGTCAGTTAAGGTCGGGAGGGATTTGCCTGCAAATAGTCGAATCTTACAGTTTTCGGTACGAGAAGAACGATGCGCATGTTAAAATTTCATGAAAAATTGTCTCTGTGGAGATATAATGCTTCCTTTTTAGGGGTCCTCGAAAACGTGTTTGAACCGACCGCCATGAACCTATGCATCTCCGTGTCCTAGACGGGAAGATGGCGGCGTCGAAGCCAACCTGCTTACTACCGCCACACCGTTGTTGTTGACATCACGATTACTTGTTTGAGGTTAAGTAAGTTTTGTGTGAATGTTTCATATCCTACATACATCTGTATCGCATTCTGATTGTAAAGCTTAGAGAATTAAGAACAATGGATATGAATCTTAAACAAAGTAACCTACATAACCTCCAATTGACCAACAAAAACATACCGCCAACGCGACGCCGCCGCGTATTCTTCCACAACGCATTCCGCCGCCATATTGATCGTGATGTGTGCATGCGAAACCTACGAGCGCGCGGTTCAAACGCCGTTTTAGGCCACCCTAATTTTTGGCACTTTCAAATAAACTTTTCTCCCGTTTGCAGTCATCAAAAAAAATTAAGAAAAAAACTGTAAGCTTCGGTCACTTACTACTTTCGAATGGCACAATAAAAAAAAATAACTTAACTGACTCATTCTAAACCGTTAGCACAAAAAGAGTGAAAGGGTCCCTTCAGTTAAAAGCTGATTTTGCTAGTAAATCTTACCTTCTTCAAGGCACTGAAGGATCTCCCATCTTTTAATCAGATTTGTCTTCAAACAGTTATGGATATCCATCAATTGAGCAATACCATGAGTAAAAAATATGTAGTGCCTCATCAGCCTTCTCTGATTTCTTCATTCTTTGTTTCATGCAGGTTGAACATGACCAAGGTGTTTCAAAAGATGTAGCTGGAAGCAGCAGTGGAACAAGCGCAAAAAGCCTAAATGCTGCTCAGTTTATCATGTACTACTCTGACAATTCAGATGATGACATAAAACTAGGCAAGAAAAAAGAAATTCGAGATTATTCCCGAAAAAAGTCCAAGAAGAACGAACCGTGCGACGACTCTTCGAGTGACTCAGCTGAAGTCACTAAACCTGACAAACCAGATGTAGCTTACTTGATTCCTCCCGCAATCCAGTTGAAGTACATCAAACCTTTGGTAGCGGCTTCCTCGAGGTTAGGAAGAGCGCTAGCAGAACTTTTTGGTTTGCTGACCAAGCTCTGTGTTGGATTCCCAGCTCGAACTCGCCGAGGAAACCACTTGACGAACACTCCTGTTTGTCCAACTCCAGCAGCGGAAGCAGTTTCAAATGTGTTGGCAAACTTGTTGGCGCAAGGATTGAACTACAGTAGAATATCCTCTAAACCACCCAGTAGTTATGTGTAAGTGAATTTTTTTTTTATGAAATTATGAAAACCAAAAATTATACACCATTTACACCCCCTGTGAATTGTTTCTACACCATTCACACTCCCTGTGAATTGTTTATACACCATTCACACCCCTGTGAATTGTCTATACACCATTCACACCCCCTGTGAATTGTTCTTGAATAGAGAATTCTTTTCGTTCCTATGCAGTTTAACATTTTGATTTTTTCCTCTCTAGATTTTGGTATGTTTCGTTTCTAACTGCGTCACTTCGTGTTGACTTTAATGGTTTTCTCTTCCATTTTTCAGGATGACATACCTCTTGTGTTTCGTTGGTTTCACATCTCCGTTATTATTTGATGAAAAGAAGTTACCGTACCATTTAATGCTTCAAAAGTTCATTTACAGCGCCAAGGGTATTAAAAGTTTTGTTAGGTATGTATCCAATATTTCAATGTTTGTTTTTCCATGAATCTTTGATACTATTTAAATTATAATATTTTTAACAGGAAATAGAATGTATTAATGCTTAAAGGAACAATGTGAAAATGAATAAAGTAGGTAAAAAAAAAAAAAAAAAAAAAAAAAAAACTATGGCACAGGCAAATGTTATACACACAGTTCCTTTTGATTTAATTAATTTTTATATAAATTCTTTCAGCATAAATACGGCCAATGGTAAAAATATTTAATTTTCTTTGAATATCATCTCTTAATTGTTGATTGATTTATTTTATTTAAAGCTGTCAGTAGTATCAAATAATTTTTTTTTTTTTTAAAAAATTTTGTGGTCTCAGTTGAGCCATTATTGGCAATAAATCGTAGGATTTTAAACCTGATGAAAGTACCTCTTAATGATGTTGAGAAAACAGCCGTGAGAATTGAAGCTCCTCGTCTTATTTTAGAAATTTAAAGTGGCTAATAAACATTAAACAATACTCAAAGTTTTTTCTGCTACACCTTAATCGATGAGTAATATTCACGAGTATTCAATGATGATACAATGTGTGGAGCAGGTATGTGTTGCCAATATGAAGTTAATGTGACCACTATCAATGTATCCATTTGATTTTTACAGGTCATTCATTTTTGCTCTCCATGGCAAAGTTGAAGCCTCGCCGCCAGACAAGAAAAGGACTCTCGATTTAAACGATAGACCCCAGGGGACTATTCAGTTTATTGAAGCATGGTTCTCACTGTTAGAGAAGATGGTGAATCCGCGTACTGTTCTTGAATCAAACCATATGCTGCCAAAGGTTATGCCACCGGGAGATGGAAGAAATTTTGATGCTAATCTGTACCTGCAACAGATGCACTGGGTACAATTATTTTATACTTGTTCTGTTCTCTACAAAGTTCTTGGCCAGTTATTTTGAAAGTGGTTGAATTTGCTATAGTTTGATTTGTATGCAGCTTTGAAGTCACTTCAATGTTGCTCCAGAATTTTTAGATGCCCCAAGATTTGCTGTGGCTTAGTAGCTCAATTAGCAGCCTGTAGTTCAGATATACTCATACGAATTAATTTAACCTTCAAGTCGATCTCAAGCTCAATACCAGACCAGAGGTTGGTTTAAATCCAGAAATCTCACGTGAAATTACTTTTATTTATATTAAATAATATGCCTGGCCATTGCCTCTATTTGCTGCATTGGCTTAGTCCTGATGACTATTTGCTTGTAGCATTTGTCAGGTTTCTCGGAACTGAAATTTTAACACAATCTTTTTTACCTGGCTGTTTAATCTGCTAATAATATAAAAATAATATTTTGCCAATTTACTCTAACACATCTTTGTCTCCTTTCTAATTTCACTTTTTTTCTGTTTTAGATCGCTTTCATTGCTGTGGAACATTTCTTAGATACGGTTGAGCAGAAATGTCTTGTTTCTCTAAGAGCAACCGATTCAGTACTTACTATTTTGAAACATGTGATGCAAGGAGAGTACATCATGCTTGTAAGTGTTTGTTTTCTTTTGCATTCCAAATTTCAAAAGAAAGCAAAGCACTTTTTCATTGTTAAGTGAATATATCCATCAATCTTCAAGTCGCTTATTAACACGTCTTATGAATTTACCTGACTCAGAATCCATATCAAGAATTACATTTGCAGATAAAGTCTTAGTTTTGGAAATTATTAATTTTTTCATAATGAAAAATTTCAAGCATAGTAAATTTAAGTTTTTGGGTGATAAGAGATGAGAATTGGATGGCATATCTAGAAGCTAAACAAGACTTTAATGATTCTAAGAGGAAAAGTTTTAAAGTTTAAAAATTAGTTCGAATCTTATTATTTTTATAAAAATTTTAACCAACATGCCAAAAATTGGTCTTGTGGACTATTTTTTGAAAGCTTTCCTTGAAGCAACTTTGATTTTAAATATTCATTAAAGCAGAGGTTGTTCATGACAAACTACGGGGGATTTTTCATTTTTGCCACATCAATCTCTTTCGGTGATAAGTAAATTTATGTGTTGAATTTTGTGTTTCAGGAGAAAAGCTTGAAATTTCAAGAAAATGGTCTTGGACAGATGGTGCCCAATCTTCTGAACCCAACAATATATGTCTCCCGCAGCAACACAAATTCCAACCACAGTTATCGCAGAGAGATCCGAGTTGAAGTAATGAGAACATAATTAATTAATGATTTACTTGAATTGACAGAAATGGGCTTTTTCCTCTGTCATCGTCAAGGAGCTTAGTTAATTGTTAAGTGATTCTGTAGAGCATGCTGCTGAGTATTTGCTAAATGCTCTGATCAGATGACAAGCTAAAAAATAAACACCCAGTTTCGAGAAATCTATCAAAATTAGACAGCAAGGATTTGTTGTATTTAAACCAGGTTGGCAAGAGGGAGTGAAGAGGGGGGAGGTCTTAATCCCCCATCAGGTCACTTTGATAGGGCCTCATTGATTTCTGTATATTTCGCATGCATTGTCAGTCAGAGTGTTTTTTTCCCGACAATTTTGGGGTGCCCATGTGTATTGGATGGAAAAATAACCTATAACTTGATCACGATGATCTCTGTTGTAACCTAATATTTTCGTTGAAAGATGATTTAATTTTGATTTTTTTTCCCCCACAGAATGAAATGGAAGCAGTTGCTGATGGTGAACCCGGATCAAGTAATTCCTCATCGGAAGAAACAGATGAGAAAATGTTTGATGAGTTGGCATGCCAGTTAGGGAGCAAATCAGAGAATTTAGCGCCCTATACGGTTCGCAATGATGTGAGTCATTTGATTTTCCACCAAGCTTTGAACTTTGTTTTCAATTTTTATCTTCTTTTTTTAATTTTCTTGATTCTAATTCCTGGGATTGTTTTGATGTACCCAGGATCAGTTCTCTCTCAAAGTACATGCATCTTAAAAGATTGCCTGACATTTTTTCTAGATTAGACTAATTGATTATCTTCCCATTTGAAGTTGTGTAAACAAAGCAGGCTAGTTGGGAAGTAGTTCTCCATAAAAACCTTATTACAGGAGAATCTTGATTTTGTGGATCCGCTAAAAATCGATTGATGAGAGCGAATTCAGTTCATCGAAATGAGATTGCCATTATTTTTTATTTATTCATTGACTTTTGCACAAATCTAGTTCTACATGAAATTTCAATGAGGAAACATATATCATAATGCTTAAATTCTCTTTTTGTTTAGCAGTCCATCAAAACATTTATCATTTGCAGTAGTTTAAAGTCTTAAATCAGCTTAGTCCTGATCTAAAATAAGTACATGGATGCTGAGACTTCAACCTTCATATTTGCTCTTTTCAGGCATCTGATTTGTACATCCCGAAAGCTCTGTATAAAAGATTCATGGACAGAATCTTGCAGTTCAGCGTTCAAATGCTGGATTTGTATCCACAAACAGTGTATCGCTTAAGTGAACTTGTTATTGCAGTTTTAAAACGAGGTTCTCCAGAAATGATTCACCAGTTTTTCATTGACTATTCCCATGAGGTACGTATTTTTCCTATTATTCTACCAGCTGTAGACAAGTTTGTAGCAATTCACCATTCCTTTGCATACAATTATTCTCAATTAATTAACTTTGACTTAGTGTCGCAATTATTTTTTTATGAGAGTGAAAGTGATAAAACGGCTTCCATAGAAAGTGAAAATAATTTTTGCTCACTTCAACCACTTTTAAGGAATTCAATTTTAAGTATCCAAAGCTCTAGCAGTCCTCTCTTCAATTAGAAGACCAAATTCTGGAATGAAACTGACATGAAAAATTGCAGTTTAAAATTCTCAGGGACCTCTCGTAACTTTTTAACATCTTATCAGCTGGAATACTTTATCGTTCATCAATTGATTACTCTTTCATTATGAAGATGGCATTTTTTTTGTTTTGTTTCAGATGTCCCTAAAGATAATGGCTGTTGTAAACATTTCTACTAGTCCGAAAGCTCTTGGTCTGAAAGCGCTAACTTTGCAAGATGCTGTTATCAGTCATCAAATTGCTGATTTGCTTCATTTTTACATGCTTTTATTTGAGGTAATGCAAGTGAAAAATCAATATTTTAGTTTAAGAATATTTTAGTCTAAATCACCTCTGCATATTGAATGTGATGACAGTGGCGGTCACTCCTGTAATATGAATGTGCCCTTCTATGTCAAAGTGCAATAAGATTAATGAGCTTACTTTGGCAGTTCTTTGCCAAGGTATTTACCTCGGAATATGTTGATTTTTTCTGAGGATAACTTTCATGGTACAGTTTTTTCCTATATGAATACTTCGTAGTTTACGACATGCTCATTTTTTGTAACCCATTTGTGTAACATTTTTTGTTCATTTCAGTATATGTATGGTTCGCTTGAATAACTGGCCATAACTCCATCTTTGATTTTATTTGTTTCAGGAAATGAGAATTGACTGTGGAAAAGCTATGGAGAAAAAGGATATACAAAAAGTCCTTTTAAAGCTGTTACAAAGCACCTCTGAAGTTTTGCAACAGAGTCACAAACTGGACTATTTAAACCTTCCATTAATCTCTATGCCGAAAATGGTTGCTCCTCTTCTATTGGTCATAGATGTTATTTTGAAAGTGTCAACCCATTTGTCACGTAAAGCTTATGCGCATGATGTAAGTTTACTTCAAATCAACCAGTAACAATCTACTATCAATCTTTCAAAATTAATAGGAACGTATCAAATTCCTATAAGTAAAGTATCTAATAAAATATGGAAAGAGTAGGCAGTAACCAGCCAAGTAAATTAATATATCCAAAGAAATGAAATGAGAACATGATTGAACTATGATTCAATTTATAAAAAATTCATCAAATATTGGTCAAACAGGTATCTGAAAAGGCTGTGACTCTCCCCTCCCCCCCACCCTATCATTATTTCTCCTTGAACCATTGAAATGAAATTTTTGCTGCAATCGATATTTTTTATTTTGAAGGTTACCACTGGGGAATGGAAGTGGTATGATCTCCAGTCAGGAAAGTGGATGGCATACACTAGTCATAACAACAGGCTGATAAATGATGCGTACTGGCGTGGTTGTCATTCTCTTCGTATCTCCAGCAACAGAAAGCGTTACACCATAGCATTTCTGGAAATGTGTCAGGTAAGTTCTTTTACTTGTCTGAACGATTATCAAATTGGTGGTTTTTCAACTTCAATTCAATCTGCCATCAAAGTTGTCCTATTTGTACATGTATTGTCAGGAAGGTTCTCAATTAGTAACAAAGAGAATTAACAGTGTTAAAAACTAACTGTTTACCCAGATCGGCCTTCACACTACTCGCAGTGAACCTTTTCATCGGCTAAGCTAAGAGACAGTTGAATATTGCAGTCAAAACATGAAAAACATGCCTTGTTTCAAAGGAAAGCAACCAAGACAGCTGTTTGGATGATTTCGATACGTTTTTTACTGGTGTCACAATGAAGAATGCAATTTTTAATCAAGAGTGATTTTTCAACCTTCTAATTGACTATTTACAAGTCTTGTTAAACCTTCGTTCATAAGGTGCGGGAAGTGGATTTTTACTTGGTCGAAAGAGCCCTCCACCAAGTGCTATCTATCCTGTGAACCTGTAAAGTGCATTAAGTGTTGAGGTTAGGTTCGTCTCAAGGTGTAGACTGAAGGTCTGTCAAGGGGCGTAAAGAGCAATGGGCCTGTTGCATGCAAGAGATACAGCCGCGCGAATAGACTTTTTATAGGTTAAATGACACGAAAATTACGATGGTCACATTAAAAAAGTCTGAAATACACTCCTTACTGCGCAATTTGCGTTGTTAGGAACGCGCTTTTTCAAATTTCCCGCGTCTGGGGGCAGTTTTCTAATCACCGGAAACGAGCAAACGGCGGGCTCGGTGATTTCCGGAAGATGCCGAGTCGTTGTTGTTGTTGTTATTTTTTCCTTCAGTTTGTTTACAAACCCAACGTGATCTCCTACAGTGGTTCATATACGCTTTATGCGGTAACCAAATCGATCAACTTTTAAATATCCAACGCAATCCTTCTACATTTCGTTTCACGATGTCACGAGCTCCGATTTTTAGGTTATGTTGTCAGTTTTAGTTGACCGGAAATAGCCGCGAGTTGCCGTTAATTGTTTCCGTTAGAAAACTGCCCCCAGACGCGGGAAATTTGAAAAAGCGCGTTCCTAACAACACAAATTGCGCAGTAAGGAGTGTATTTCAGACTTTTTTAATGTGACCATCGTAATTTTCGTGTCATTTAACCTCTGAAAAGTCTATTCGCACGGCTGTATCTCTTGCATGCAACAGGCCCATTTGCCCTCGCCATGTCAATGCACCCTCTAACAGTTTAATACCATATACCATCCAAATATTGTATTCAGACTTAAATACAAATTTCTCCTCCTTAATTTATGAACTTTCCGATCTTTAATTGACTTGATTTATTTTTGGATCCATCCAAATTATCATTGGCCACTTCTCGATAAGTCAAAGTCAAAGGTTTTCAATGTAATGATGTAAAGCCAAGTAGATCAATTAATTTTAATATTATTATTGTTTCTTTTTTTTTTAGTCGAGTGAGGACTCAGGTGTCCAAAGACCAATCATGATGTGTCTCAAGATGTTTGATCCTGCAGTCGGAGGCAAAGCATCCACATCTGTCTCATCACCTTCCACTGTATGTAAAATGTCAGAGGAACCAGCTTCTTCGTCTCCTGCAACTTCTTCATATCGTCCTGGAACTGAGTCGACTAACTCAGCTGATCTTGCAGTTTATTATCATACTTCTCGAACACGCATTGTTCCCATCAAAGGATTTACTAAAGATCAAAATAAAACCATTATTCAGTGAGTTATCAGTTGCCATTGACTTCTCTTAGCTCCGAGCGTTTGTCACACTTTTTACAAATGGCTTTACTCAAAGCATCAACCATCCAAATTATATAATGCGGCATTCATTCTTTATAGCCGTAATAGCTAATTATAGCTGTAATATAGCCGTAAGAGCTAGTGCCCCTAAGACAATTATGTCCGCATTAATTCTTTTCAAAATTTCTTCTTTATAGTTTTATCAATTAGAATGTAAAATTTCTTACTTCTGTGCCAATCATGTTGGCACTTCTCTCAGAATTTAATTTTTGTTTTAAGTTCATGATCCCCATCTTATTTGATTTCTTCCATTATTTTTTTCCTTAATTTGCTACTTATAGTTTTTTTCAGTCACATCAATGCTATTCGTTGTAAGTGATCATTTTTGCTGTCTTCTTTGATATGAACAAGGTATTTGCAATGTAATTTGCCTAAGTTAATGATGGAGTTAATTTAATGGTTTTGTTTTCAACCATTCCAGATGTTGCCTAGAAGTGATGAAACACGTTACCAACAGTGACACTCTCCATGCTGTTCTTCAAGTATTAGTTCGCCTCACACGAGACTATAATTTAGCAAAGGAAGCTGCAAAGAAAGGAGTTGTGGATCTTCTGCTCCAAGTTGACCAGTCTGTGAGTTTCACAGGATTCATTGGATTAGCAACCATTATCATTAGGCATATTTTAGAGGAGCCTGAAGCTTTGTCTAGTGCTATGGAAAAGGTATGTATTTTGTTTATTCAATCTTTCAAAACTGTTGTATCTTTCCTGCAGCAAAATTTAATTTAAATTTTAACAGGATTGCCACAGTCAGGGTATTTAGGTAAATCCAAAAAATGTCAGGGAATTTTTAAAGCTAGGAAAAACCTGGAAATGTCAGGGAAAATGACGAAAGTGTCAGGTAAAAATTGTTAAGTCGCCTTATTTGCTTCCTAGAATGGGTTTGACCTTTCAAACAACAAATCTGCGTGATTACTATCTCTAATTCAGGGAATTTTACCAAAATGTGTCAGGACTATCAGGAAAATGTCAGGAAATTTCATTTTCTAAATTCTGTGGTAACCCTGGTTTAATCCATTGGTTTGTTTTTAATATAGAGTGAAATTTTGAAGCTCGTTAAAATTAAATGCAGTGTATATTATCTATGCTTCTTAAGTAATTTTTCTTTGTTCTGTAGGTTATTCGAAATAAAACTTTGACAAATATTCCTCCTGCTTACAAAGAGTTTCATTACGTTATTCGTGAATGTGCGCCTGCAATTGCCCGAGATCCGGACATGTTCAAAGCTGTCTTCAGAGATGTCTTACGCTATGATGCCACTGTCTTGGATTCTAAAGATGCCAAAAAAGGTGTGTTTTTTCAAAAAACCTCTAATCAATATTTCATTTTATCATTAAGACCAAGAAAGATTTAGCTTAACTTTTGGTAAATACTTTATTTGATGTTAAGATTTATTCAGAAAGCTAAAGGAGCTAGACTTAAAAAGGAATTTAAGCATCCCGGGCGAAGTTGATCTCTTCTTACCATCTTATCCTACTTATCTCTTCTTATGAAATCTTACCTCTAATTTTATTTTATCCTGTCGCCCTTCTTTAACAACTCTATCCACTCATTAGCCATATTAGCCTCGCTTAGCACGACTTAACTTTTAATTTATGGATGAAATAATTATAAGACGTACGGCTCTGATGACTTAATGGCTACAAGATTTCATGCAAAAAACAGCTGTAACTTACATACCGTTTTTTGCAGTAACTATTGTAACTCAAGTTTTTAAAATAAGTGCTAACTAGAAATTATCAGTTAAACATTTTCATAGTCAGGTGTACAACTTTAACACCACCAAATAATAAATGAACGAAACCAAAGCAATGATGTGGTAAATGTTTTTGAAAATTGCAAAGTATGTAAAGGCTTTCACATTTATCCAGTATCAAAGATTCCCAAAAGTTCGGAACCAGCTCAGCAAATGATAAATAATTTCTTAAATCCCATTAGCCTATTTCTCAAGCACTCTTATACGCATATCCCATCTGTATCGTAAAGAGCCAGTACAGAGAAGGTTGAATGTCTTTTTGTCTGCTGAATGATGGAAGCAGCTGTAGAGTGCATACAAGCGCTAGGTACCTCATGACACGATCCCTCCCCTCATTCATATTCAAAAGGCTCTCATACTTTGGACCAGGCGATAAGTGATAAAATTTATAACAAAAGTGATTCATTGAATCTGAGATGTACAGGCTATTTTCTCGGTGAAGAGCCCAAACTTTCAGGTTAAGGATAAGAAAGTGTTGTGCTTTGAGTTGGACAATTTTTCCAAAGATGTAAAAGTTTGTGATCTTTAATTCGTTTCAATCTCACTTACCTCTTTTTTTCTATTTTCCGCCAGAAGAAGATGATGGCAGAATCATTTTGAAAAACCTTCCAAACACTCAAGAACCAGATGAAATTGGGCCACAAGCATCTCAAGCATTAGAGAATATCCTTATGGCATTGTACGTACATAGTGAAGATGACTACCTTGATATTACAGCCAATGAAATGAATCCTTCTCTAGCTGGAAACATAACCAAATCAAATGGTAAGTCTTAGATTACATGTAATTTATTTCTCAGATATATTTTCTCCTCCCCCATTTACTGAAATAAATTTTTCCCATCATTTCAGATGTTCAACAATTCAAATTCTCATGCATACTACATATTTCTCATGCCAGGTGCACCATGCCAATCTCTTATTTCTTCACCCAATACCCTCTTTGCACCCTCCTAAATGCAATTGTTCGTGCTGCTTGAAAACTGAAAACATGAGAACCAAAAAGAAAACAGGCTCAGTAGTTGAAGTCTTCGGTCAAAAAGGAGATAGGATAATTTGTGGTGTGGAAGGTGGACTGGCTTTCTATCATGGGCCAATTGACGTATCTGCAACAAATTTTTCTCTGAAGGAAAAAATACTCCCTGCAATAAAGAGGGAAATAACTAATTTTGAAAAATAATTCACTAAATGAATGAAAAAAGGAAAAATTCAAACGCAGGTTTCTTCACGCAGGTTTTTCTCTTTCATTTCCAGGACCAGTCACTCAGTCAGACCATTTGATGGGAGGTCTGTCGTCCACAGTCTTCCCGGATGACTCAACATTAGACATAACTTTTAGTTTCTCTGCAAGAGCCCAACAACAGAACACAAGTTCTCCAAGCAACAAACAGCCGTACGTCTCCAACAACAAACCCAAAGTGAGTGTCTGCCCTAGTTTTTGAAGAGTCATCTTCTTTTAATAAGTTCACAGCATTTCAAGATTCTGCTCTCCAACTATTACGTTTGATAAGAGAAATAGCATAATCCTATCTGGAAAATTTTCAGCAATTTGATGTTCCTCTGAACGTTTTATAAGTTTCTAAAGGGATTTAGGTATTTCAAATAGACAGAATTGTTCTTATTTTAGCGGCCTTGCTTGATTTAAGGCTTAAGGAGACCAAAACCCTCCCATTTTTCAGAAAATTCTAAATTATTTAGGTAAGTCTGTAACTAAAGTAGCTATCGTCAGGAGGAAGGAAGAAGATTGGGAACCTGTGAATGCATCTCAGAGTTAAAAAATTAGTTTGGTTTCAGCCCCTAATTTTTTTAAATTTTGACACCATGATTTGTTCCTGCTGTATTTTATCTCTTAAACTGATGTTTTTTTTGCAGAAACTGTCAGAGCAGAAAAAATTAGGCCCTGTCATGACTAAATCAACGATCTTGAAACTCCTGAGTGACGCTGTTAGGTCTTATTCAAGTGTTGCTAAGTATGTTACAAACTTCCGCTATCCGGAAAATATAAACCAGTACGGTGTCACAATCAAAGGGGTGAGTAGACCTCTTTATCTTATTCCTGAACAATACCTCCCTTGAAGGAACAGCTCTAACTTATAAAATATCAAAAATTATTTTCTTCAGAGATTCTTTACCATGCAGCTCATTGGAGGTAGGTATTTTGCTGAAGATTGGCAATCTATATCAAGCAGTAAATCTTGATGGTATGAGCATGGTTAATTCCCTGGTTTCATGGTTACTTTTAAGGAAAGAAGTTTTTTTACTTCTATTGGAAAACGAAGGAGGACATGTTAATGTCTAAAATAGCTGTTAATTTTCAAGACTCTGTGGCGACCAAAAAAAAAGAAAAAAAAGAAAAAAAAAAGATAATATCCCCCTCTAGAGGGCAGGGGGATCTAGGGGAAAAAGGGGGTAGTGAAGGGAAAGATGATGAACAAACGCTGACTGGCCAGACCAGTCAAGATACGGCCAGACCGTACCTCTTGCGTTTGTTCAGAGAAAGAATGGAAACTACCCTTAAGGCTGACTGGCCAGACCAGTCAAGATACGGCCAGACCGTACCTCTTGCCCTAAGGAAAAGGTGGATAGTCGTGAAGGAGAAACCTTTGAAAGGGGATGATTGGCCAGACCAATCGAGACAACAGCCAGACTGCGCCTCTTTCTCCTTTCAAAGAGAGAAAGAATGGAAAAATCCCTTGGGGCTGACTGGCCAGACCAGTCAAGACACGGCCAGACCGTGCCTCTTGCCCTAAGGAAAGGTGAATAGATAAGAGCAGTAAAGGTAAGGGACTAAAAGCGGATTGGCCAGACCAATCAAGACAACGGCCAGACCGTGCCTCTTGCTCTTAGTCAAAGAAAAGGGAAAGAGAGAGAAAAAAAAAGGAACTATGGGAAGAGTCAGAATGAACAAAGTGAAAGAGACTTGATGTGTGTAAACTAAATAGATATTGTATTCAAAAGACACAGGGGGAGCTAGATAAAACTTGACAATGGAGAACAAAAAAAAAGAAGAGAAGACTAGCAAGTCGAGAATAAAAAAAAGATAGGAAAAATAACGACCAATAAAGGAGGGGTAAAACTAACCGTTGAAGGCGATAGTGAAACCAAGAAAAATCTACTAAGTCCTACGCAGACAAAATCAACCAACGTATCCGACGTAACCGACCAAATCCTACAAAACCAGCTCCGACTCTCACGGACGCTCCTTTCAATCTCACTCGTCAAATCCTACAAAGAAAACCTATCCCGAGGTCGAGCTCCGTGCGCCACGGAAGCTCTCGTCCACCTAGATCTGCAGTCGCGACCGGGGATCCTCGTCGCCTCCGGAGCGCCGCGGGCCAGCAGTGGGGGATGCTGAATCAGCGTACTGTCCCTTCCGCCGGGAAAACAAGTGTTTCTAGCTGTAAAAAAGGACAGATGCGATGTTATCTCTCGCTCTGGCCCGAGACGCTACGGAAACTCCCGAGCTGACTTCCCTGGTCATCACAACTCCTAGTATAATATGCAGCTCGAGCTCATTTTAATTATTTGGGATTAAACGCCAGCTTTTTAAATTTTTTTAATATACAAAAATAAGAAAGCCAGACTTGATTTACATCTCTTGCTGCTTGTTAACCATACATATTAAAATAAAAACATAGCTAAATTTTCAGTCCTTATCCTTTGATTTTTACAGGAAGTTACTTTCATTCGGTATGTTTTGGACACACTACTTCCCAAGTCAGGAAGTGAGCGCACTAAAATGATTCACACCTTGTTTGCATCCCTTGCTTCTTGCAATCACTCTCCTGACTCTCAAATGAACCTAGTCGTAGAAGTGAAAGATGCTTTAAAGCGTGCACTCAATGATGAAGAAAAGTATTCCAAGCACTCACAGATTCAGAACTTGGTTGATTTGATCACAACAATGATAGAAAATTGTCCTCCTGTTCCCTTAAGCTCCTCAATGACTCTAAGCTCATCTCTCAAGTTGAATCAATACAGGTATGTATTTTTATTTCTACTTTTCAAATTTCAGTGATTAAACTATGAATTTTCATCACATTTATCATTTTGAACACAGAACAAAATCATTCCTAGTAATAGATTTTTAGATTAAGCCAAGGTGTTGGATTTGGATCATTAAGAAGGCACTCCTTTTATACGGAAAAAAAGAAAACACCAGTCATTATTTCCTCTCAGAGAGTTCTAATCGTGATTATTTTGATTTTTGCTCCCTTAGCGTGAACAACATGGTACGCCTACTCATTCGGAAAGGAATGGCTGCAGAATTGGCCCGAATCCCTCAGTATATTGATTTGTCTGGTCCTGAGTTCACATCTACGATGAATGCTGTGTTGAAACCCCTCGAAACTTTGACCAGGATCATGAGTCAGCCTCCTCCTCACACAAAGAACAGAGGAGAAAAAGGAGACAAAGACGCAGCAAATAAGACACAAGTTGCAACTCGTACTGATGGTAAGCAGCATCTTATCGGTATCTTTATCTTCATCTCTGTACTTTTGTATGAGATTCATTATAATTCAGAAATACTATCGTTTTTGCATCGTCATCATGCAATTTTTACGAGGCTCCTAGCTCAAAATACTAGATAAGGAAGTCTTCCAGAGTATACTCTGTGAAATGAATTCCGCCATGTAGGAAGCCTATGAATGTATTTCTATCAGGGAAAATCTCTCTGCGAATGGCACTTTTAATCATACCTGACGATAGAGCATGGGATGATTTCCTGCGCCCCTTGGTAAATTTATATAATTAATATATATATATTAATAATTGCTGCAGAACATATGAACCTTCTCATGGATTTATATTCCTTTGTGGAGTATTTGCGTGTTTCAGGAAATAGTCAATCTTATTAATCAAAATCAATACTGTAATTGTGATTAATTTCTAAAATTTCCTCTCTCTTTTTTAGAAACAGCAACTCCTGCGCCCGTTGCAACAGCAGCCACTCCAGCTGCAGAACCAGCCAGTGATGTCTATGAAATCTATGAAATCCCCCCTGCACAAGAAATGGAAGACACTTACGATCGCCATTTTGAAGAGACTGTACAAAGAACTGTCCAAAGAATGTAAGTTCTTTCTTGTATGGAATCTTTACTCTTGGAAAAATGTCCTCTTACCTCCTATTAAGTCTTGTGGCTTTAGATTCTTCATTACCTCAATTTGCATTCAATATTTCCATCAATGCATGTGCTTTTTTGTATGCACTGTATACGCCCGCAGATAACCTGCACCCCAGATTTCGAGAGGGTCCAAAAAAAAAAATTCCTGTACAGCCCACACGTGCCATGGTGGTTCGTTGCGCTCGCATCGTCTATTAGCGCTTGATAGGTATGCAATTTCAGTGAGTCTCACCAATAACCCGCACCCTGATTTTCGAGCATTGAAATCGGAGAAAAAAGGTGCAGGTTATCTGTGGGCGTATCCGGTAATGTCTTGTAATGGAAGAAATAAGGTAGATTTTAAGTCTCAACTCCCTCCCCCCTCCATTGATAATTATTTTATATAACATGTATATGAATGGCCAAATGTGAAACCTTGTATCTCCATTTTCTACGTTTTGGACTTCCTGTCATACTTTATTTTATATTTGGGAAACGAGCCATTGTAATTTCTAAAAAACTTATTTTATTTTTCTTCTCTGTTAGCAGAATGTGCTGTTTAAATTTCAAGCTGTAACGTTGCTTTCTTCCTCTTGGGAATAATAAAATAGTGGCAGAAATTTTGAAACATTGCAATGGAGGTACAGGGTTTTGCTCTTCGGTCATCGATATCAGATGTCTCAAGGAATATTCCTCCAGGAATAACTTTTTTTGCCATCATAATGTGTCTCCGAATTTCAACATTTGCCTTTTGATGTCTTTTTTTTATTATTATTATTATATTATTTATTTACACAATTATCAGTAATTGCCATTCTTACATGGAGTGTTAATTTATTTACAGGCTGTCTGAATCACATGACCTAACTCCTCTGCATTCATCAACATCCACCTCAAACAATCAGAATCAAACTGAAGATGATGATGATGACGATGATGATGATGAGGTGAGTCCTGTGTAATTCACACTTTCCTTTTCACCTTGCCAACAAATGAATTTAATATGCCAGTTAAAAACCTGCGCTTTAGCTAAAATTGAATGCTATCAAATTTCTTATCATGAAGTTAACTCGTTTAGTGCCTATTTTAAAAGAGACGAAAGGGAATTGATCTCTCTAGGGCAGAAAAACATTCAAAGAAAGGCGAAATTTGCATGCTTCAATCCACAGTTTTCATGAGTGCCTTACACTAATCATCCTGAACAAACGCTTTCACTCAGAAAAAACAGCGCTAATGTTCACTTCAAACAGTGATGACATCACACGTAAGGTTAGGATACATAACTTAACATTACAATTTCATCTGTGTAGTAACAGATGTTGGTGGAAAGACTCATGGCAGTCAATTCTTTTTGTGACACACAATATCTGTTGGCAGGATATTTTTCCCTTATTGAATGGGGCTGGATTTTAAGAAACTTTGAAAGTTTTTTCAGGAATAAAATTTAATTAAACGGAAAAATATACGAGTTCTCGTTAAATTGTGTAGTACTCCTACTTTAGATGTTTTGAAATACTGCATTTTATAAGACATTCATAAATTCTAATTTTGAAAACACCTGGAAAACTGCTAATTAATCTTCAATCCTTATTTGTTTAATGTCAAAGTAATTTACCAAATGAACGAAGATAACCTGGCCTGGCCAGCTCCTAACTAAACTTTGAATAAATAAAGACAGGTGCAAAAAGGTCGAGCATCAAAATCTAACGTCTATCTGTATTCACAACTAGTCATTAATGATGCAACATGATGATTTCAGAGCTCTGGTGCTAGTAGCTCTTCTGACTCCAATCTGGCAACACTGCAAGAAAGCAATCTAGATGATGCTGACGCAGACACTGAAGTCGATGAAAATGTCAATGCTGATGATGACACAGAAGGTAATACTTGTATTTAGAACTCAAATTATGTGAAACCAGCTCTTTGATTTAAACAAAATGTAGCAATGTCCCAAAACCTGTAAAGAGCTGCTCTGGCTGATTTGATGAGGGTTATCCCGAAACTAAGGTCTCTCATAGATTTGCTTGCAAACCGTATTACTAGGGGGGAAAAAAAATTTACTATTGGACTAAGTACAGTCAGACCTCACTGAGTCGGAATGCATTGGGACCAATGGTTCATTCCAACTTCGTGGGATTTGAGTTGAATAGATTTTGTATTGGCAAAACGAAAAAATGCGACCAAGCCATCATTACCGGTGTTTTGGACTGAAGTGAGTTCTGCCTCAGTGAGGTTTACTTTTAGACTCTGAACTAATTTAAACCCTTATTTTTTAAATTACTTAATCATTTTTTCTTAATTGCAGGTGACGACCATGATGAAGAAGACTGGATTGGTTTTGAGGAGGACGCATTAACTGTAATGAGAGGTGACAGAGGTATTTATGCTCTTACCCCCCTTCATCTCCATCATATCCATCAGAAGATGAGTTTAGATGAGTTTCATAAAATGAGTTCTTTCCCCAAGTTTTTGTTGTCCCCCCCTGCCCCTCTTTTATTACTCTTTGACTGAGAAAAGAAAGTGAGCCAATCCCTCCTTGAATAGGCCTAAATACTGTCGGCCTGGATGGGTATCGCTCAGCAACATCTGGTATGCTGATTGCCAACTGGCTGAGTTTTACCACAATCTGAACTGCTGTTTGCCTCGCTGAAGGCATATTCTGATAGCTCATCAAGCCGTTCGATGGACCCCATTACAATCATGTAATTTTTTATCCAAATTGCGACACGCAGCCAGCACTGATTGCATTAATCTTAGGAAGCTCGCCAAGTGATTTGGCAAGCCATGTGAATGTCCCCGTAGTTTCCCCTTTTATTTTAATTTTCTAACCAAAAATTGAGCAAAATAATGCCCTAAAACTTTGAATTTCATCCAAATAATAATGAACACACTCTCACAATTTAAATCATTGGTTGATTTTCTGACAAAAAAATAAAACATACAACAATGCAAAATGTTGTGAAGTTGTTTTGGTCAAAATCGTCCTCTGGTTCACAGTCATTTTGTGTGAAGGTTTATAGCATGCCATTTGTTTCTAGATCCTTCTCTTGAATGCCCTACTCTTTCATCATACTATCTCTCATTTTGTCTCTTTAAAGCAAGGACTTCATCTCATCTCTTTTATTATTCTTTTTTCCCCCAGTTTTCAGTGTTCATCTGGATAGGAATGATTTGAATAACAGACTGGTTGCTGGAAGAAATCAAAGAACAACACGAATCCGCCACATCGATAGCTTACCCATAGCTCCTGACCTCATATCGAGATTTAAGTATGTAATTCTCTTCTCTTTTATGCTTCAAGAAATTGTACCAGCAGATTAGTAACATGAATTGTGAATTTTTTCTAGTCATGAAAAGGTCACTCGGGTAATCATAGAAACTTGAAAGAATCCACTTTCAAGCTTAATGAGGGAAATAATCAGATATAATACATTACATAATATTTGGCTGATCCCCAAGTAGACAAAATAATGTGCATCAATTTATCTAAGTAACGTAATCTGCACTTATGTAAAAAGAACAATTTAAATAATCAAAATTAACTGCCTGAAAGTTAGTTCAATCAGTTACAAAGTTAGGATGCTCTTTACTTCCATTTTTTTTCTGAAATTGTTATTGTTTCTGCTCAGCAGCAGTCTGAGAAATTCAATTCTTGGTGCTGGAGGACTGCGCTCTGTTGACCCTTCAAGTGATCTACAGATTCAAACTTGGCCAGCTTTTACAAAGTAAGTTTTTATTTTTTTAGGAGAGACAAAAACCCTGCAAAAACGTATGATCTCAGCTCCTCATGTTTTCTTTATTTGACCTTGCAGTAGCATGATTCAAGGCAGTAACACCAAGTGGACCACTAGGCAGGGTACTAATTTAAGCATTCAGATTTATTTGTCTTCTAAAACGTCTAACTGAACGTGATTTGTGCAATAAAAATTACTGAAATCAACTCCTGGCTGAGATTTTGACTTTTTTTAGCATTGGTTACGAAAAATTTGAATTTCTCACTCACTCAAGAAACCAGAGCCTATGTGAATCAAAGTGCACACTACAACAGTTTTTGCAGGCTTCTCAATCAAGCCGTGTCTTTTCCTGTCCTGTGTTGTTCCAAGTGTAATTAAAGTGTAACATTAGCTGAAGCGCTGAGACTGAGGTTGCCATATTTTCATACTGCAGGGACTATCACAGTTTTGTTAGGTGTGCAATTCAAAGCAAATAGGTTTTTGTTTTGTTATTTTTATTTTAAGCAGAAAGTTTGAATTTATGCATCATAAAACATTTACTTTTAATAATTTTTGTTTCACAAATTGTGCTGCGCGTGACATTTTGAGAAGACAACATCTATCACAATGCTTAAATTCGCTTCTCATCTAGTGATCCATTATTTCTCTCTGCAAATCATCCCTCTTTTTAAAGTTGACTCTACAAGTTTTTAGGTTTAAGCCTATTGGATTGTGTGCGTTGATTCTGCAATCATCTGTCCTTTCTTGCAACTCTCTTGGTTTTTTTATTTTAGTGTACTTCATTTATTTATTTTTTTATTTTCTTTGTTTCATTTTACGCAGTTTACGAAGTCGTTCAACTATTGGTTCCACAAGTAATGGAGTGAATAATGAAGTTGCATCCACCAGAGTTGTTGTCATGGACAATGGTATAGGTTTGATTACCAACTCCGAGGAAGAACAAATCAATTTTGTTGTAAGTGTATTTTAAATATTGCCAAGCCAGTTGTAGTGGACCTGTCGGTCTCGGTAATTCTGGGCAAAGCGATCAAAGTGACAATTAATGATCATCATGCCGCTTCTGCTAAGCCATTGCTCGTACAAGAGCAACGTACCTTCGCATAGCTTGTCATTAACGAAGCTCATAACTGTCAATATTTGTCAGAATTTTCGGTTTAAATTATGTTTCATCTTCTGAAGCAAATTTTCCAATGTGTCTGTGTTTAATATTGTTCCAATGTTTTTATTTCTCATGTTTTTTCTCATTTTTACCTCTGATATGTAGCAGATGGTTGTAATTTTTTGTTACACCACATTACAAATATTTTTTTAGTATTATTTTGGACAAAATGAGTGAGAGAACACTGCTCCTGAAGATCTTTAGAAGACAGTCGGGGTTAGATCTCTAGAATTTGTTCTAAGACTGCAGTTTTGAACGGGTTGCTTGCGTTTTTCCAGGACCAGTCGGGCTATCTACTTGGTCCAAGTCTTGCAGCCACTCTTAGTAATATTCCGACTGCAATGCACTATTGGACAGAAGAATCTCGACTGCTTGATGCTGATACTCTACCATACCTAGCAATGAGTGCGTATAAATGTTCAGTTGTATTAGTATTAAATTGCTTTATTTTTGTCGCTGAGGTTATTGACTACAATTATCTTTCCAATGAAATCAGAAGAACGAATTTCAGAAATCTCAGTTGGAAATCAAAGTAACAGGGAAATTTGATCATTGCCTCAACTATTAGAAGCATGATTGTATCTAAAAGGAGGTTCTTTAAATTAGCTTTTGTCGTCACTACACTATGATTTTAATATCAGTAGATACAACGAATGGCAACCATTACCTTCAACAATTTTGGCCCTCTTTCCAGCTTAGATTGAAAGATCCTTTCTTCCAGACCTCCCTGAAGGGATGATCTTGCAAGTCATCACATCATGTGTTATTCATTTTTCTTTGAAAACGGAGCATAAATGTATGCATCTTTTGTCTTCTACTATACCATTTTGCATATTCCTTGAAGGTATCCATGATGTGTGTTATGACATTGATAATTTTAAAATTTAATCTCTTGAAGTCTTCTTCAACTGAAAGGCAAAGTGTAACTTTTTTTATACATGTATGTTTTAATTGTTGTGAGATGGAAGAAAATTAATGTTTATTTGTTTTTTTCATTTCAGGCATTGCTTATGATCTTCTTCCTTTCTTCGAGAGTCAACGAACAGTAGAAGTGCAAACAAAGAAAGAAAAGAGCAAGAAAGTAGAAGATGAACAAAAGGCCTCTGCTTCAAAGAAAACTTCCAAAAAATCCAAAGGAGGTAGGTTTCTCTGGTTTGATTGCCTTCTAAAAAATTTTAATAAATCAAGTTGTGTAAAAGCCCTCCAAAGCTCGTCAGGACTCACCTTGTTTGTTTAATCTCTACAGAAGTGTCATTAGTTATGGCAGGCCGTTCAATAAAGTTAGGACCATGTTGGTAAGGCAGACAAGACCAAGCTAGAACTAGAGTTGGGCCGAAATGGAATTTTCGCGTCACCAGAACCGGATCCGGATATCGGTTTTTTTGTATCCGGCCGGATCCGAATACCGTATAATTCAAAAAAGTATCCGGCCAGATCCGGATAGTGCTTTTTCGCGCGAAGAATGTCGCGATTTTTGAGGTTAAGTTTACTCGAATCATGATCGGTCGTAGCTAACAAAATTCGGGCCTTGAATTTCTTTTCTTATTTCTAGTGTCACAATTGCAATAGTACAAAAATCATGGTTGACAAATAATATGTGTCATAAATATAGCAAGGCAGTTTCTAGCTTTTCGCAGCTGTGCTCATATGTTCAGCAGGAGGGTGTTATCAGAAGTCAGAAATGTAAACAAAACAAAAGTGGAAAACAGCGCTGCCAATCTGACACTTTTGAAAGCACCGCCGCCGCATGCCAATCCAAAGTCACAGCAAATCAAAGCCTGTCTTGACGGAAAATTATTCGGTCAATTTCTGTTGATGAGAATCTCTAAATGAACAAGAGAAATGGATGTTTCAACCGATCACAAACTTAATTGGCCTTCGTTTCGATATTACCGAAACAAACAGCGTGCTGCGACACTACGATGAATGCGGAGTTTTGCACCGACTAAAAACGGGGAATTATGCATATGTTGGTGGCATTGTTGTTTGTTATTCTCTTTTCCACCTGCATCTATGAAAGTGAAACACGCGGGTCGCGGACTTAAGGAATTTACGTTGCGATCGCGTCAATTAGCAGAACATGTGCGTTATTCCGGTAATAAAGGTCGAACAATTACCATGGCTGTATTGAAGGAGAAGAATAAAAAGTCAAAAGTTTCAGGAAAAAATACAGAAAATTGTATTGATTGGGAAGAAAAAAGAAAGAATATCACCAAAAATTTATCGAAATTTTCAGGGCCAAAAAAGCACTATTCGGCGGGTCCAAAAACCGGATAGCGCGATTATCCGGCCGGATCCGGATACTTGCGAAAATCGTATCCGGCCGGATAATCCGGCAATCCGGATAATCGCCGGATACCTGGCCGGATAATCCGGCAATCCCGATAATCGCCGGATACCCGGCCCAACTCTAGCTAAAACCAAATTGGCGCATCATCATCTAGTTAGATTAAGTGATTCTTAGACCTGTGCGGTTATGGATTTTTCAATTCGATTACGATTAACAAAATTATCCGCGATTACAATCATGACCACGATTAAAATCGGGAAAAAACTGAAACAGTAAAACAGAGCGCAATAATTTTTTTGGGGGGGGGGGGACTAGAAACGAAGTTAAGTTTTGGCTGTCGTTATGTCCGTTCTCCTGCTGACTATTTAATATTTATTTTATTTGATGCACTGCCACCCTCTCCAATCAAAAGAATTCAAAGAACCTTTATCATCGACGTGAAATTGCAGCACAAGCCCGATGAAGATATTTTCGCAGGGTTATTGCTATTTTCAGTGCGAGTTTTTACCGCTAGAGGCTAGCAGCACGCTACCGTAGATGTGATGCTAATTCAAATGAACGCGGCAGGAATTTCAAATTCATAATGCGGCGCAAAACTGGACATTCCGTGAGGTCAAATTAATCAAATCAATCACGATTAATTTCTCAAACCGATGACGATGAAAAAAATTAATCGCGATTACGATTAAAATTCAATTAATTGCACAGGTCTAGTTATTTTCTTACCCAGCCTCTATCGAATAGATTCAAATAATTCATGAGGGGATTGTTAATGATCTTAGTCTGGCAAAACTGTCAAATCAAATTTATCTGTGAGATGTACAGATTCTTTTCAATAAAAACGAGCTCTTTTTTTCTCTAAAGCATCTATTGCTTGAGCTAAATTTTAATGGATCCAAATTTTTTATTATTTCAGGATCGCCACCTGCAGAGACAACTGTTGCTGCGACAGAAACTCTTGTAAGAGAGGTGCCTGTGCCGGCAGCTCCTGCCCCAGTTCCAGTCTCAGCGCCGGTTGCTCCCGTTGCGCCAGTGGCTCCAGCTGCCCCTGTAGTCCCTGCCACATCCGTCCCAAGCTCAGTATCGTCTGTCGCCATCCCACCACCCCGCACACCGCAAGGCTCTCAGACTCCTTCGTATCGTGATTTTGCCGATGCTCAACGTTTTGCACTCACTTACCAAGCGCTGCTTGCCAATTGGCAGCAAACCGATGATCAGGATATCACCGATTCCGCCATGTTGTCCAACTGGATGTGCAGGCAAGTGGAAGCATTGCAAAGCAGTTTGAACCGTTTGACACAAGACCTCACGGATTTAAGGTCAGTCTCAGATCCAACCACCTGATTCCCTCTTCAGCAGTATCACTCTGACCGAACGGATCAAGTCAAGTCCTTCAAGAATCGTAAATTTTTTAGTTAATTCATCCCAACAACCATTGAAAACGCATATGTTGCTGCTGCTCTTTGCAAAATTCAAACGTGGAGAAAAGTGCTCAATGAGAAAAAGAGACATCATGAAAAACCAAAAAAACTAAACTGTCAAAAAAAATTTCCACCAATTCCCAATTATGCTGACCAAAGGAAAGGGATGGCTTTGGTTGTCCATCTGACCGAAGGAAGACTGACCTAGTTTGCTTTTTACGTATGGTGGTGTTTGATTGAACTAAATGAGGGGTCCTGCGTCCAATGTGTGAATTATATTTAAATACTTCCTTAACTCATCTTCTGCCTTGTTGATCATAGAAGCTGTTTTTTCCTCCATTATCTGGGGTCAAAACGACCTTAGCCAGTCTGTTTTGCAGCAGGCTTTCATCATACTATCAAGAGATTATACTGCTATCCTCAGATTTACGGTGGAACTGATCTTCAAGCATGTATTAAGTATGTAGAGAGCTAGTGCCAGTGGCATGGTGATCTCTGGTAATATTAATTTTCAGTTAGCATGGTTTGATCGGTTTGATATTTTTTCACATCAAATCTTGGCCTGCTAGGAACACATATCGATGGTGAAACTGCAGAAATGCGTGTATCGGTTTGCAGCGTCGCTGACTTCCTGTCATACTGTATTTTTATTTGGAAAACCACTAAACGTCGTTTCTTGAAAACTTGGTTGATTTTTTTTCTTCATGTGAAGAATAGTCCAAGAAAATTTCAAGCCATGATGATGGTTCCGTCTCTTTTTAAAAAATAAAATAGGAGCGAAGATTTTGGAACCCTGCAACTGTGATGCATTTTTGCAGTTTCGCCATTGATATGCAAAAACAATTAAGGAAGCCTTGTGTTGACCTTATGGATGAAAACAATGTGGCAGGGTCCCATGATCATTTCACCACCGATATGATCAACCTGGCACATGGAGGTATTATCGCTAATTTATTCCTGTAAAATCTGCATCGTACCTATAATAGTACAATTAAGAATTTTAAAAAATGCTCTTTTTGATAAATTTTCCAAAACTTTGAAATTTTAAATCGGAGACCTTTCTATAGCATCTTGGCATCAAGTAAAAACTTAGTGTGTTATTTAACTCAAGTACATCATGGTTTTTTCATGTGCGAGAAGTTCGAATTCGTGCTTGGAAAAACATTAATATCTTGGCTGAGAGTTACTTTAAATAATTGTTGTTGCATAAATCGTGTACATGAAATTTTGATGAGAATAAATAAATCATAATTCTGAAATTAGTGGCGTGTCCATGGGCTCATTGAATCTAACCTGATGCATCAATTTTTATCACTAAGAATGACTTGAACTAATGCTTTCTCATTTCAGTACACCAAATGCTAGTCCCATAATGAACATAGCTAATACAACTTCAACAACTGCACAAACAACAGTATCAACAGTTGCCAGTTCCACCGCGGCCACAGTAACCGCAGCACCTGTCGTAAGCACTGCGAGCACAACAACTAGCACCACAGCAACTATTGAGCCAACCCTCAGTGCTGCACCCCCCTCTGCTCCTCCATCGCAACCTGAAACTGCTCCCCCGGCTACAGCACCTGCCGTTTCCGATTCCTCTGCAAATGCCGACTCTTCAACGCTCCAAATACCTGAGGGTGTCGATCCATCATTCTTGGAGGCCTTGCCAGAAGATATGAGGACAGAAGTTATAACAGAACACTTAAGGTAACCAAATGCTCCTCGGTGTTAATGCTGCTATAATTATGTAGCATTCATCTGAAATAAGTCCATTTTTGCCGGAACCATTGTCTTGAAGAGATTGCACAGTTGCAAACTCATGCCTTGAGCCCTTTCCAAAGGTTCATAGGTTTAATGTTCTCATGCTCAAGGTTTGATTTTACATTGAAGAAACGAGAATCTTGCATGAAATTAAATCAGTGCCTTTATAAAGCAAGCTGTTCTCTTGCAACGTAAATGAATCAGATTAGTAGGGCTGTGCGAACACTCAATATTCGAGCTCGAAGGTTAGGTTCAAACTCGGAGCTGAGTGGGAAGCTCAAATGAGAGACTATAGACGAGCCTTATCGAGTTTGACAAATACCTAAAAAAAATTGTAGGGAAAACTAAATTAGAGTTTTCAAAAGAAAGTTTATTTCTCACAAAATTTCCCAACCACTGATGATTTTTGCGTGTCATGATCTCCGCCTCCAAAATTGAACAACAAAGGCATTGGAAGAAATCGAATTACAAAAATTGATGATCCTTTAAAATTGACAAGTTTAAAGGGACTTGAAGGGAGACAATGTACTTAATAAAACTGTGAATAAATGTATCATTAAATTTTAAAAAAGCTCGAAAAAAGCTCAAGCTTGGCTTGAACCAAAAAATTAGGCTTGTACAGCTCTTCAAAGTACCTACTTTCAATCCATGAATCTTAATCTTGGAAACTTTGTAAACTGATGTACAGTCATCTCACTAACATTAACTCCTAATGCATTGATAGCAGATTTTGAGCATGTGTAATTGATTGCTCAGAAACAGGAGAGAGAGACCGTAGAGCATTGAACTTTACATTTCTAATCCTTAAACCAAAAGTACAGACTTGTATTCCAAACAATGATAAGATATCCGGTAAGTTGAATGATTCTCTGAAGGCAGTAAATAATAAGAGACAATCTCTCTACTAGAATATCCTATCAATTTTTGGAATCTTTAAAGAGCTGTAAAATTCAGCGAAGTCATGATCGAACATTGATATTGCTGAGTCTGACTTACATGAAACCTGATGCAAGAAGCCTCTGTGCCCTTTCTTGAATTACACAGAATGTAAATACCTATGCATTATTCAATTATGAGTAATCACGTTTTAATTAGAATGCCTATTCAGAACGTCTGCAACAACTGTTGTTTTCCACTTTTTCAGATTGGAGAGACTGAGAGAATCATTAAATGCTGCGGGACAGGGTGGTGGAACAAGCATGCAAGTGAACGCTGATTTCTTAGCTGCTTTACCTCCCAGTATCCAAGAAGAGGTGCTTATCCAACAAAGATTGGAGAACCAAAGACAAGCTGCTGCCACTGCAGATCCTAATGATCCTGTAGATCCAGCGGATTTCTTTGAAAATCTTCCACCGCAATTGAGAACTGCTGTAAGAGAAATTTTGGATTATAGTGTTCTTCTGGGTAGAGTTAATATATTTCACTGTTGAAAGTGTAAAGCGGTCCTCTAAGAGTGTGATTGTTCCGCTCTCAAAGTTGGATCACCCATATATTGGCTACCCATTAATACATAGCAAGAATCAGGATTAATTTTTGTTACTTCCTAAAAATTAAAAGTTAATTAAATTGATAGAATGGTCAACGCCCGGAGAATATTTGTAGAATAAAATTGATTTTTACTGTAGGGTACAGTTTTTACTGTAGGGTTTCAATGAGACTTGAATACATGCATGAGCATCAAACAAAGGAAGAAAGTGAAATTTTCACAAATGCTTTTCTCATCATAATGGTTATAACATAGTTAAGAACAATTCAAAAACAAATTCAAAGAATTGAAACTGGGTGTCATGTGTCTGAAAAACAGGAAATTTGATTTTAAAAAAATAGAAAACGGAAATTTTCATGAATCTTTTACAAAAAATTCAGTTCTTAAACCTTAAAGTGGCAGGGAAAATGTGGATTGGATCAAAGCTTACCATGTTTATTCTTATTCTTATTGTTCGATTTGTGTCCAGATTCTGTCGGATATGCATGAGTCGCAAATCACTGCTTTGCCTCCCGAGTTGCAAAGAGAGGCTAGAGGGTTGAGGAGAGAATATACGGAAAGACATGGGTTTGAAGATAGTCTGTATTCGCTTCGATCTGATGGGACAACGCAAAATAACCAGCCGCGTTCAACAAATAATACCTCTTCAACTAGTGTTCATCCTGTCACGTAAGTTCTGTTTAACCTGTTCTCCTTAATTAAAAAATTGTCGGAAAGTCGATTTCAATTTTTTGTACCATCATTTCATGCCAAATAAATCTAAGTTTCTTTTTATATCATAATGTTGATGTGTATGCCGTATTTACTTCTTGATTTTGAAATTTTCCTCCTTTTTAGAAAAAATTCTAAAATTTAAGAGCCTCTATTCATCAATTTTCTGCAAGAAAAAAGATATATTTTTCAGTTGTTTCAGTATTTCTTACTGATATTTTATCTTTTCATTAGAGCATCGTCCCATGAACTTGTCTAAAATTTTCAGTGATTTTTCTTAACACAAATGAAAAATATAAATAAATTCCTGTAATAGTTCTCCCACAACAAAATCAAATGTCTGCAGAAATACTGAAAAAACTGAAAAATATATCTTTTTTCTTGCAGAAAATTGCAGACAAGAAACGTTCATTTGTGTGGGAGAGGACCAATTGTGAGATCAAAGTAAACTCAAAACAAAATGGGATTTCCAGTTTCTTTGTAAAGATTGCTCTGCTGTTAATTAATTGTAGGACATATTTTTTTATCTGTCTCTCTCTTATTGACTAATTTGAAAGTATGGTGAAACTCTATTTGGTGTTTCTTCTCTCTTCCCTTGAATAGATGGCTATTTTTGTCTTAAATGATTCGATTTATCTGCTTTTATCTTTTCGACCTCACTTTAATGTGGCCAATCAAATCATGTCCAGGCTGACGAAACGCAAGTTCTTTTAAGTTCTAACATCTGACCGCTAATCTAAAGCTGTTCCACTGATTTTTAGTACGTTTAATTCATAGACTGTGCAGTTTGCTCTAATTTGTCATAATATTTCATCCTACTGTTTTTTTAGATTTGTGACTCGGCAAATCTTAGACAATGAAGCTGTTGCGTGTTTACTAGTTTTGCTCTTCCATGATGATATGATGAGGTTAAACACAGCTCGCTTACACAGAGTCATAAGAAATGTTTGTTGTCATGCTCCAACTTTAGACTGGGTTTTCAGGGTATGTGCTTTTTCTGTCTTTTAATAAATGCCTATCTCCTAAATGGATTTTTTACTGCTTTGTTTAAGCTCTGTAAATTAGGCTCAAGTAAAACTTGAGTTATAAAACAAGCAATCAGCACCTATTGCAAATTATGTAAAGCTTCGTGGATGGCACGAGACAGCGTATCTCACTCTTTACCCAACACCTTTTCCTCATTTTTTAGAAAGGAATTGCATTTGCTAGTGTTTAAATTTGGCTGTAGAACCCAGACATTGGAACGACCAATCAAAAATCAGTAGTCGAGTTAATGTGTTGCCTAGTATGCCTTGAGCTGAGTTCAGCCATTTAACAAATGCTGTTTCCCTTGCCTGGTTATGTATCCAAGCCGCCAAATATTTGCCTCAAGCAGGTCTCATTTTCAAAAAGAGTTAAAAATAATCGGATCAAATTCCTAGAAGCTTAGTTAACACCGTACTTTTCGAAAATTAATCAAAAAGAATGGGTGCCACCAACCTGACGTTGATCTTAAAAATATGGGCATATCCATTTATTTGTCAATGAAATCATTCTCCAACAATATTAAATGGTGATCCTTGTTTTACAGGCATTGTTATCCATAACAGACAAGTGTAATGAAGCTGTATCCATGCATCAAACAAGAAGTGTCACCAGAGCTGTCAAAGATAATTCTCAAGTTAGGTAAGATCCCCCCCCCCCTTTTTTTTTCTTTATAGTCAATATAGTATGATATTCGTTCACAGTTTCACCAGTTAATTCGTCATGCATTCTGTTAAATGAAACAGTTATTAATATCGTTTGTTATTTTTTTAAGAGGTAAATTAAAAAAATAGTTCTTCTAAGAACGTAGTCATAAATAGAATCCATTGTCAGCATTACCTTCGCGGCAATTAGCAAAAACTGTGGTTTGAATTTTGCCAAGTTCTTGTGTGTTTTTCTAGCCAGGGAGGAACTATTACGCTGAAACTCATTTGTAGAAAACTTTTCAACTAATTTCAGCCAATTTGACTCATTGATAGAGAAAAATCAACATAAACTGAAGTCGCATTAGTGAAGTGCTTCCTTCCTTTCGAGCAAAAAAGTAGTTATTTTGCATCAAACCAGATCTTTCTTCATTGATCACACTCATAGAATTTTTCTGCTCATTCATTCATTTTCTGAGGTTCTAATTGGTTGTTGAATCTCTTATTGACCCAGTTTTGTGTAAAATTGTAATGTCTATCGAGGGGTTAGAAAAGTTGAATCTATGGTATGAATCCTTAGATATTTTACATTTACTTATGTATATATATTTTCTATCTTTTTCAGAGATGTTGAACCGCGCAATTGGCTAAATTTAAGCCTAGAAACAGCTTTAGGAAGCCGAACTGTTGTATTCAATATTCAGAAAACTTCTGGTCGGCGTGGAGATAGAATAATCACCATTCATCCGATCGCTGCACCTCTAGCTTTTAGGTGAGCTTATGAATGTATTTATCTTTTATTTTGTGTTTGCGTGTAGTTCTGTACAAACAATTCAATTATCATTGCTTTGTGGGATAATCTTAATCTTGGCTGCTGATAGACTGGAAACCTACCAACTCTTGTCCAAAAATTACTTTTCCCTTGTTTTTCAATGAAAAATCAGAAAGCAATCAAACCTTTTTTACATTTACAATAATACAAAATTGTTTATTTCTGTGAAAGAAAAAGCGGCCCTCTATGCATCTTGATTTCTCCTTTTCTCTTCCTCTTATAGAAGTATTTTATTCTCACATTCTGAAAATCAAAAGAGAAGAATTTCGATAAATATTAGAACAACCACCGAGCTGCCCATTTTGAAACAGTATTACTACCTGATGTTAAACTTTCAACTTTCTGTATGTGAAATCTGCAAATGCATCGTGTCAAGAAGAAGTCATCATGTAATCTGCTTATAAATTCAATTATTTATTCAATAATCCTTGTGATTGATACCGGCTTCCTTTTTCATTTCAGGAACACTCTTGAACTGTTGTCTTCCATGGTAACCGTGTTTGCCCCATTCTTTGTCCCAAAAAGCGACGTAGTGCCTTCATTTTTAAATTCACCGCAGCCTTCAACTTCTAAATCAAGACATTCTTCTGGTAAATTAAGTGTACAGAAAGTGGATTACAGTAATTTTTGGGATATTTTAAATCATCTAGATAACCAAGTGCAGTCGAAGAAAGGTAAAACCCTGAGCAGAGCTCATTCATTTGGGTCACTTGCCTCACAGCCCTTGAGTCACCCGAGCAACAATTTTGATGTTTCTCCGTTTGGCAGAGTGCTCAAACTGCTCTCTTCGCCTGTTGTCAAGAAGAACTCCTTGTTGATGGACAAACTTCTTAATCTCCTTGCACAGATGTCCTCAGTTGTCAATTGCACAAACCATGATTCATCGGAAAATTTAATAACTCCAAGTGATTTGCAATTAAACACAGTGATTGAAGTGCTCACTTCCAACAGCTGCTCTGAGCATGGCTTAGAAGATGCAACTCGGTTCCTCATTAGTATATCAATGTATGATAATTCAATTCGATCATCGGTAAGCTATGTTCATTTCTATAACATTCTCTCTCCCTTGCATGTTTAATCTCCTATGGTTTTTTAAAAGCTTCATCGCTTTATTCAATCTTCTGGGAGCATTTTAGTGTCGTTGATACAAATTTTCTCAATCCCTATGAAACACAAAATTATGATACTTATTTTTTTCATTTTTTGTTAAAAAATGTGTCAGCAATTTGTCTAGCAAATAAGACCTAGTGTTGGCTTCCCAGCTTAAAAGTGTCCTTCAACCTTTCTTTTATGTCATCGAAAATGTTTGATGAATGATTACCATCAGGGTGTGTACAAGTCCGGAATTTTCGGAAAGTTCGGAAATAGCACTGATTTTTTAAGGGCGGTCAGAAAGTATTGAAATAGTGCGGAAATTCTGTTAAAAGGTCCGGAATTTTTCGTTTTTGTCGCATTTTGAGAGAGAAATTCAAATTTTTGAAATTTTTCGAATTTTGTTAAATGGAGGTATGTACTGAAAAAGTACTGAATTTTTCCGTTGAGGAGGTACTGAATTCCTTGGGAATGTACCGAAAAATTACTGTAAAAGTACTGATTTTTGGCCAGCCTGTTTTAGTTAACACCCTGACCATGTAAAATTGACAAAGAAGCTGTGAAAGGGAAATTTTATCAATATTACTCAAATGAGAGCCTCAGGGAGTGAAAATTTTCTCATATGATTTGGAAGAATCCTCATCATTTGGCCCCAGAAAAGTATCTCAACTTGTGCAATCTGGCTATTTAGCCAATTGACCACCCCTGGAGCACTTAGTCATTGTGTGGGTGTTTGCAGGTGCATCATCAATAGTGCGAATTCCATAAGATCACAAAATATTTTGTCATTTTGCTTGTTCGTATTATTATGTTTTCATTTTTTCGATCAGGTTCTTTTGTTGTTGATGGACGGTGCAAGGAAACTAGCAGATCAAATCTGCATTTTAATCAAAGCTCTTTTCAAAGAATTGAGGTCGTTAAGTAAATCGCAACCTCAAATGGAGGAACAAGATGAAAGTAGTTTAGATTACAGCAGAGCATCTACGTCAAAAGGAATTGTTTCCAATAGGTTAGTAATATCTTTTAATCATTATTATTTTTATTAATATTTCTCTACTCATTACTGTACTCAATATTTTAATTTTTTTCGTCTTTACCAGATTCTTCTCGTATTTTCTCTGTTGACGCATAAATGTTGTCCCTTTTTAGTTTTTATGCTTTCTCTGGCCAAAAATTTATTGTTGCAAAGGAATCTCATCAAATTTTGTGACTTTCCAACTCCTAAACATCCAACCAATGCTTGCTGGATTAAGAAATTACAACTTTTTCCTTTGTTCAATGTATTTTTGTCTGGTATGGAAAGAGTTACAGCCTCCCTAAATTTCAGTGGGATAGCTTTGGGACGTTCAGTTTTTGCCAAGTTGTTTAAACTAACACTATATTCATGAGGATCTATCACCTTTTAAGTATCTTCAGTTCCTCCTTCCTATTGGCAAGTACATATCAATGATTGCTGCACAATCAGTCAACATACTATCGACAGAAAAATGAGAAATTATGCTCTCCCTTGTGAATTGATCTTAGAAAGTCTTAATTTCTAGATATCGTCACCTTCCAGCCGAGGAATTACAAGGCTGATATCGTTCACAAAAGTGATAATGATGGTTGATGATTGTAGAGATTTCAGAATGTATTTAAATTCTGGTGAAAAACCTGCATGTAGCAGCTCAGTTCCCTCTTTTTAAGCTTAAATTGAGACTTCAATCAGCTCAATAGCTATTTTAGTTTTAGACATCCTATTTACCTTCGTAGGAAACAAGGTATTGTCCCCTCCCTTGTGAATTGAATTTTCATTTCCCCTATTTTAAGGTGTGTCATTTGATGTCAGTGATGAAGGTACATTTTTGGTTGTCAGATTCACCCTTGAAATGTTATTGATTTGTTGTTAATTTTTTTTCTGATTTTTGCCCTACAGGTTTTCAAAAGATAGCATTGTTGTGATAAATGGTCCTGTGAAACCCTTGAAATCTAGTGTTGATCTCCAGCTTTGCTCCATGGCACCTTTAGTTTCCAAAACATCAAGTCAAACGTTCTTTTTGAGGATTCTCCGTGTGATCTTGCAGTTAAGAGCTCTAGAAGTTGGTGTTAAGAAACGTAAGGAATACCTCTTTCAAGTTTTTATATTCTTTTTCAAGAAAAATATTTTAAACATCAGCACAAACCAGGAATGAAGAAATCCTTCCATGTTTAATTTCTAATTATCAGTCTGCAAAAATTGAGGTATATGGATTTGCCAAGTTGGCATTAGTAGCCAAGATTTCAAAGATCTTCAGAACTTATTCTGGATTCCTCATCCTGTTTTTAATGTATATTGACTTTTATGTATAAACTATTATAAATTGCATTTTATACTCTTCTGATTTCAAAGTGAATAATCTAATCGCCTACTTTTACAATTTTTTATTTTTCAATCGTTGTTACTGAGTAAGTTGAAAGAATCTAAAAAATGTTAATGTTTCAATAATTGGATTTGGTTGTGTTTTTCAGAAGCTAATAACAATGTGAGTCCACCTGAGGAGCGGGATGAGGCTAATGCTAGGCGCGAAGAACAAAATAATGTAAATAACTTGAATGAAATTAATAGAAATAGAGGAAGTTCAGATAGTAGTCTGAACATAATTGAAAATAATTTGAGAGACACAGAGACTGCAAGGAGTGATGCAATGGAAGCTTCAGATGTGACGAGTAATGAGACTAACAATGTTGCTACTGATACTGCCGCAACGAATCCAATCACTCCGCCTGTTGGCAATCAACCTGTAGATGAAGAAACCGTTTCTGCAGAAAGTAATCAACCAGCTAATGCTGATACACCTGTAGCAATGTCTGTTGGGAACTCACCGCAACCAGAGCCTCCTCAACCACGTAAGTTATCTTGACAAAATGCCCACTTATCTTTATTGATTCTCTATTTTAATCCACAGAATTATCACTTGGCAGGGAAGAATCCTGATCACTTGGATCAATTGAGATTAGGTATCATTCAGAAACCAAAGCATCCACGTACTTAGAATACATAAAAACGGGCATTTAAAAACCATAAATGTCATAGTAACTGAGTGCATCAGAACTTGAGTCTGACTCAATTCGTAAGTTGTCAAAAATCACATTCAGGTCAAAAAATAAGCTCAGTAAATTGATAAGCAACTTAAACTAAAAAAAACTAGCTTTACAAAGCCGTAATATTTCCATATTATAAGGTTAGGTAAAAGGAATATGTCCGTTTCATCAATTGAAACTTCTGAGGAGGCAATTTATCTGCGAGCTATTTCATTCTTGAAATTGATGTAAAATGGATAGATCTCTGATGTTCTCAGTTATGTTAATTTTTTAAATTTATTTTTTTTATTTTGTACTTTCAGCACCTCCTAAACTGAAACCTTTGAGTGAGCAACTTCAGTTGGATCACCTTTGGGACACGTTGAGTTCGTGTTTGACTGAATTAGCAAGAACGCAGGACTATCATGCAGTTTTAATTTTGCAGGTAATTAAATCATATCCCTTTTGAGTTACTACTAGTGCTCCAATTGCAACATTTATCATTGAAATGCGATTAATTAAAATTTATTACTAAAGTAATTTCGGGGGGGCCTTACAATGAAACAATATTCTCAGAATACCTACCAAACTTTCCTTAATCAGTTCCAAGTTCTCTGTATCAAAGGAGAGGAGAAGTTTTGTATAATGAGGGCAGTTCCTGAGAGTGGGTATGACCCACATTGTTTTTCGTTTTGACTGATTGACTGATGGTAATTTAAGCTCGAAACATTAATTTCTCACTTACAAGCTGATAGGAGGAATTCTTAATGTTTTTAATACTGTCTGCAATTTTGAGGAAGAAAAATTTTTTTTGAAACATAAAGTTTACCCTTTTTTTCAGTCCATTGCTTTCTTGTTTGTTAGTATTTCACCAATTCCTTATTTTTTTCCTATGTTTTTCTCGCACAGCCGGCTATCGAGGCCTTCTTCTTAGTTCACACTGCTGATAATGATTCCACCGAGACTCAGAGTAATGCAACCCAAACAAAAACTCCAAGTAACAGTACCAGTGCAAGCACCAGTAGAGCTGAGTCGGCTAATGAAGTTGTGATGGCTGAAGATGGTCCGTCCTCATCTAATACTGAAATGTCGAGTGACTCAAATCCGTCAGTGCCCTCAACAAGCAGCTCCACTAGTTCTCAACAAAAATTCCTCAAATTTGCTGGTAAATGATTTTTTTACTCTTCATTCCATACATATTAATTTTTCTCTCTCTTAAGTGAACCATTATTTCAAACAATTTTGCATTAGCACAAATGTTAGTTCTTGGTATTCATTCCATTAAAATGAGCGACTCCAGTCTGATTCTGTAACTTTCAATTTTGATATCTCACCTTTGATTTTATCTCACTCTGTTGGGCACCCCTGCCCATGCCGTCAAATAGATGATACCCCTTAGTTGATCCGACTAAGTGGTAACTTAAGTTATAGAATCAAGCTGTTGGACTATCAGATCAACTTATTTGGAAGTTTTTATAAAATATACAAACAGCGTAAGTTTAATTTAGTCACTAATCAATTCAGGGATTTTTTTTTTTTTATTATTTTTATTATTATTATTTATTTATGTAAATTTTCAGGCAGTATTTAGTAAGCCTGCTTTAGTACCCTTTTTATAATTTTGATGATACACACTGAATGATGAAAGACAGTATACTATCTCATGATCATGATGAACTCAAAAGTTGAGCCAATACAATGAATTCTGGTGGTTGATTTTTTAAAAAAATAAGTATGACTGGAGGCAAAAATTACTTTCCAAAATGACCAATATCTCACTCTCTCTAAAAATTTCCTTGGACACCTCTTTCTTTAGCACCTTTCAATCGTGTAATTAGACATGATCATAAATCTGATTGGAAGTAAAACCTCAATAAAGACTCTACCAGTTGCAATTCAAAGTTAGTAGTAACATAAAAACGAATTAGTTTAAAGTTACCTCTTAATATTAAAAGAAATGCTGAAGCCCACTTTTGAATGTTTGCTGCTGTCTTTCATACTTCTCTTTCTAGTTTTCTTTGATAGAGAAAACTATAGAGTCAATTTTTTTTTTTTTTCATCATCTAGTGAAAGAGTTGAAAGTCGGTTTTCCTTCTTTTTTTTCAAAGTGGCAAAGAGCAATTTTTTTCTATTTAATTTTTTATTTTTCCCTCTTCCAGAGACACACAGAGCCGTTCTGAATCAAATTTTGCGGCAATCAACAATCCCATTACTCGAAGGACCGTTTGCTGTTCTCATCAATCACACTCGCATACTAGACTTTGATGTTAAGCGCAAATACTTTAGGAGTGAGCTCGATCGATGTGAAGAAGGCCATAGGCGGGACGAAGTGGCTGTTCATGTACAAAGAAGCAATGTGTTTGAAGATTCGTTCCGGGAACTGTTTAGAAGAACATCTGAAGAATGGAAGAATAGGTTCTATATTGTCTTCGAAGGTAATGAATGCCATTCATCATGAATTTTCCTTCCCATTGATTACTATACTGTACAGTAGAAACCGCTTATAAAGACACTTGTTTATAATAGAATCCCGCTTGCACCGTAATTTTTGCGCGGTCCCGTTTTTTCGCCCATAAGAACAATGTGAAGTAATCCCGCATACATCAGAAACGCTTATATCAGAAGGCCGCTTGTAACAGAGAGAATTTAGGTCCCAAATCGAAAAAATTCCGATACAAAAGAAATTTCCCCAAAATATTTCTGTGCCGAGTTTTGAAACATTACGCAGTCTATAGTCAGATGGATACTCCAAGAACTCGATATAACGGAAACACCATCCAGTCATCTTTAGTGGCATGAGGGCAAGGATAAATTCCTCATTGGTTCCGTGCCTGATCGTCAAGAGACAGAGAGACTTACGTCACGCGTGAAATCGCAAACTCCGGCCGCAAACTTCCTAGGCACGCTACGTAAACAATACGGATAACCCCTGAGAGATTTTAACCGTCCATCGTTGCCGTATTCACCCAAAATTTATTAACATTATTTCTCGTCAGTTGACTCAAAAAAATGACAGCTTGTTGCATGGATCAGTTTTACTGTTTTATATATGATAAGAACGAATTTATTTCTTCTGTTTTTCATAAAATTAAGTACTGCTCGCGATAAAATTCAAATCGATCCCTAGAAATCGGGTATTTAGCTGTCACAGCGCGGCATCAGGCAGCATGAAGACGGACCCAGTTGTCACGGAGAGGCGTAGGCCGCGCTGTTGCCGCATAGGACTCAATATTTATGGGAAAACCACTTGTACCAGAATTCCGCTTGTAACGTAACATTCGGCTGATCCGAATGCGTTCTATTATTTGCGGTTTCTATTGTACTTGTATTTGTATTTACATCGCAATTTGAGACTTTTTTTCATCAAATTGAGTTCTGCCGGATGACCAACTTGCATTTCTGAAGTTCTTGTTTCAAATGTGATTTTTTCTTTTTCTATTTCATCTAATTTTATACTCTCCACCAAACACAGCCTATACATCAATCTTACAAATTGTATGAGGATTTCTCTCACACGGCAAGACTCGTATCCATTAATAATTTATTTTCTTTACAGGGGAGGAAGGTCAAGATGCTGGTGGTTTGTTGCGTGAATGGTACATGATCATCTCCCGAGATATTTTTAATCCGATGTATGCCTTATTCAAAACGTCTCCGGGTGACCGCGTCACCTACATGATCAATCCGTCATCTAATTGTAATCCAAACCATCTTTACTACTTCAAGTTTGTTGGAAGAGTGATCGGTAAGTTTGATTGGTCAGAACTATTTCACCCGTTACATTCCAAACCTAAACCATGAATCACTTCAAATAAACTGTGGTGCTTTTATCTTGACAGAATTGAATCATGATTTCTTTGCCCTCAGTACTGACTAGCTGCTTCATCTTCTTTATGTATCTTTTGCTCATGTTTTCCTCCTTATTTTAAATCATGCATTGGTAGCTTCGAGCCCTCCACTCTCTCTAACTATGGTGTTCCTAGAGTTAAATATTCACGTCCATTAGTAAATCCTGAATAATGATTTCCATCCATTTTTTCTTCTTTTTTAGTTGCACCAAGTTGCTGTCATTTTATCTCTGAATTTCTTGTATTTTCAGTGAAAATAATACCAAACAATCATGCATTCAAGAGCACCATGTAAAAGCAAATATCGATAGCGTAGCTGCTGAAATGCAAATCTTAGTTTGGGACATTGCAGATTTCCTGTCATATTTAATGTTCTAAACAGCAAGCTATGCAATGTCGATGCTTGAGAACTTCGGTAATTTTTTCTATCTTTGTGAAAAATTCAAACCGTGAAGTTGGTTTGGCCTTTTTTGGCAAAATGAAACGAGAGTGTAGATTATGAATAAAACACCGCAATTGATGAACACACATCAATAGCGATATAAGTTATCTGCGAAAAGATCTTCCTTTCTGAATGTAGCATCAAAATTAAATGTAAGCAAACCTATCCTCCATTTTTCACTAGTATTTGCCAACTTATTTGGCAGAACCATAGGTATCTGTATCAATCATAATGTACCTCTTTCTTTAATCTTTTTAATTCACTTTTTCAGCCAAAGCAATTTATGACAACAAATTATTGGACTGCTATTTCACGAGGTCTTTCTATAAGCACATATTGGGAATACCAGTCAAGTTCACTGACATGGAAAGTGAGGACTATACATTCTATCAAGGACTAGCATATCTAATGGAAAACGGCGTCTCAAGTCTGGGCTATGAGTTAACTTTAAGCACAGAGGTAATAATTGAACTTTCTCTCTTGTAAATAAAGTATCCTAAGAGTGGGAAGTTGAAGATTAACCCATTTGCTTACCACCATTTTTTTTGCCCGCTGCGCCTAGCTGTTAGAGCAACAATGAGGGCAATAGAATACTTTTGAATGATCTTATGAGCAATATTCATGACGCTATCCATCAGGCAATCAGATGAACACAACCCAAACAACCGCCCAGCAACGATGCGAGTCTGTGCACAGCTGTTTGGGGACAGCCCTGACAAATATACTCACTCATCTATGCACCCCCCAAACCCCTTTCCCGTTTTATAAAATGCTGAAGAAAAATTTAAAACTGAAGTAGAATTTTGTTCATTATATTTTCATCTTTCAGTAAAATCAAGGAACATAACATAGGTGTTTTTATAAATGAGAAAATCAGTTTACATCATCATGTGAAAATCAGTGTACACCATATCTTAATGAAATGTTTTGTGTCTTTGCAGGTTCAAGAATTTGGTGTGACAGAGGTACGAGACCTTGTTCCCAATGGTAGATTCATACCTGTCACTGAAGAAAACAAAATGGATTATATTCAGCTTGTTTGTCAAATGAAAATGACTGGAGCTATTCGTCAACAGTAAGTCAAATAATTCATTGCCTACAGTCAAAGCCCTAAGTAATTTTATTTGCCACCAGAACCACAGGCCAGTGGTCCAACATGGTGTATAGTGTTGAAAGGAAGTTTTGGATGAACCAAAATTAGATTTTCAAAGCATTTAGTGCATTATTGATTTTTTCAAAACTGATCAGGATATCAAAATTATGTAAGTGCATTATCGGCAAATTTATTTTTCCGCGCCGACTTCATTAAATCCTACATTAACTGAGCAACTGATTTCTCTGATCAATATTTCACTTTTCCTTTTAATGCAAAGAAATCTTATACATTTCGACGGTGGTTGTAATGAATTGAGGAAAACCAAATTTGCTGATAGGACAAGTATCTGATAACTTCTTGAGTCTAATTCAAAAGGTAACAAGGTCCCAAGACGATGAAGCTACACTCTGTGAACTTCTGCTATTTTTCCACTGATGTTAGTGCTTGAAACATCTTAACACATGCTGATTGAACCAATGATCTCAGTTTTTTCCACCAGGAATAATTTTTTGTTTTTTTATTTCTAGATTAACAGCTTTTCTTGAGGGATTTTATGATATAATTCCAAAGAAACTAATCAGTATATTCAACGAACAAGAGTTGGAACTGCTGATATCAGGCCTACCGAATGTGGACATAGATGATCTCAAGGCGAATACTGAATACTACAAATACCAACCAAATTCCATTCAGGTACATGCAGGTTTCAATTCATATAACGTTTAATAGGTACTTTGAATATTGAAGGAATAAGAAATCATTTGGTATGTTCTTTTCTGATGTTTTGGGCTCCTATTTTTATGGATGCAAAAGAAGTCAGGAAAAATGCAAACATCATTCTTTTACATCAGAAGGTAGAGCTGGTAGGCTTATGGATGGTAGCTCTCACCTTTCAAGCTCCACCTGTAGATTAGAGGTGTTTTGCAGCCATCTCAAATTCTTCATGCCCCTGCCTACTGTATTTTTGTTTTTACTTTGCCATAGAAAAATCGGGTGGTTTCAATATTCTCTCATATGTATCTGTTCTAGAATCATGTAGACCTACCTTCATTGAGCCATCCTGTCATTTATTTTTTAGTTTATTCCATTTGTTATCACTTTTTTAATTTTTCTCACAGATTCAGTGGTTCTGGCGAGCTCTGCGTTCCTTTGATCAAGCTGATAGAGCGAAATTCCTTCAGTTTGTTACCGGGACTTCGAAAGTTCCCCTCCAAGGTTTTGCAGCTCTTGAAGGCATGAATGGGGTGCAAAAGTTCCAAATCCATCGCGATGAAAGGTCCACGGATCGTTTACCGTCTGCTCATACTTGGTAATTATTATTCCTCTAATATTATTGGACAAATTGCATAATTCTTCCAGAATTATGCAGCTTAAAGACAGTCTGAGTAGCTTTCATATATCTCCAGAAAAAAAAGGGATGCCAGGTTTCTTTCCTCCCCATCAGCATCAGACATCAATAACAAAATTTTTTGACCAAGTTGCGGTCTTTTAGTGAAAGTACTTACTCTGCAGAATACAGAGTCATGATGTCACCATGGCTCTGATAGTTTGATAAACAACTTGGATCATCTTGTAACCCTGAGATTGTTTTTCAAGTAAATTCCAAGAAAAAACTTCGTCTCGAATAATTTTCTTTTGTTGTTTCATATTTTCAGTTTCAATCAGCTGGATTTGCCGGTCTATGAATCTTATAACAAATTGTACACAAATTTGCTGAAAGCAATCCACGAGTGTTCGGAAGGATTCGGTTTTGCTTAAGCCATCTCCAATCCAGCTTTGGAATGCGGCAAACTTCAATTGATGGAATTTTATCCTTGAATACATCCGTTTTATCCGTGAATCAGTCCAATTTCCAACGTGTCTTTTATATTCCCATTGCTCGGTTACATCCTCGTTCCATGTTGTTGAATATTGTCCAGAGGCTTTAAAACCAACCTAAGAACTAGTTTTTGGAATCAACATGTTCCTTTGTTAATTTTAGCTTGATCTATCCCTGTACTGTTTTGTTTTCTTCAGGTTTGTTGTAATATTAAATTCGTGTAAGAAATTTCTGTGTCAAATTTCGTTACTTGTAATATTATTCTCAGTGATAATTTTCTCAGTCTTAATAATCAACCTAATTTTATGGTATAGTTTTTTTGGGCCTCTCTTGTTTTGGGATTCTGACTTTTATTTGTATATCTACCTCCTTTCCTATTCCTCTGTTTTGTACATTCTGATATTTTATGGTTAATCCTTGTAAATTTTTATTTTCTCCTTTTTTCTTTTTTTCTTTTTTTTTTTTTTTGTTAGGTAAAGTCTTGGTAATGCTATTGTTGAAGAAGGTACGTTTAAGATAAATCAAGCATAAAGTATAAGTTGTTTAGTTCCATCCTCCTAATGTGGCCCCATGATAGTCGTATCTGACAGAATTTAATCTCATCCTTCTTACCCATTTGGCCACTTTCCAAAAATTGCTATGCTAGTAGGTCCTTTTCAAAATAGTACCTTTGTCGAAATTTGAGAGGAAATCAGTTCATCTAATTTTTAGATTGTACATAAGTAAACATTTTGTCAATAAGAAATTGTAAAGTAATTGTACATCATCTACTTCTGTAATAATAAAGAAAAAAAGGAAGAAAAAAAACAAAACGAAAATATGCTGTCTTTCCAAAGTTTTATTTTGATTTAATCTTGCAAAGATTAAGATGATGTAGCACCTTTTTCATGATAATTTAGTAAATTACTAGTCTCGTTCTTTTTGGATCATTTTCTTACTTTATTAATTGTTTTTCCTTGCTGTGAATGAAATCAGTTCTGCATTAAGCTACACTCACGCAATTGAAAACTTCGTATGTGTGGTTCCTTTTTGCTCAATGCAGTTAAACTAATCTGTTTTACTTCGGTCCATGCCCCTTCATTGGTGAAGGGGAGAAGAGTCCATTTTTTATAAACATATTTTTGAATCAAAGTTTATTATTTTTTTATTTGCAGTACTTTTGTTTATAATTTCTATTACGTTGATCATAAAGTTTATGTTAATGGTCTTAACTGTTAAATCACTGAAATCATGCCGAAGATAGTTATTGATCATTCATTTTGTGTAACAAGTTGAAAGTTTCTGTGGTATCATATGGAGAAAACAGGGAAAAAATGAATAAATAACTTTGAAAAAATTCCACCAGGTTGAGTTTTTCAAATTCTTTTAGTACCTCATTTTTCCTCAAAGTTTTAGGACACACCAAAAATAAAGGTTACTCCATTAGTGATAGTAAATTTTAATGATTAAGTTTTCTCACTTAACTGAGCCAGTGAAATGAGAATTAATATCTGGAAATGGCAATAGGTACATTAGTCTTGGCCGCGATGCGGTGGCTGCCCTTTTGACACTCAAATGTGCAGCAGAGGGAGAAATTTCTGACGTCAAGCATTGCCGTTCTAATAAATCATATTCATGTAAATGTACTGTCTGTAGAAACTTTACTCAATACCTACTTAACTAGATTCATTAATTTTTAGAATTCAACCACCAAAATATGATTCTATGATAAGTGACAACCTGATCCATCTATTTAAGGTCCCATAGAAATTCATCAAAAAAGGAAGGGAAGGGTTCCTTTGCATCATCTAAAAATCCAATCAACAGGGTAGCAGTAAGAGGATCAAAAAGGAATGCGGTTGCTTCACATAATTTCTTCTATGAAGAGTAACAGCACATAAAAAAAGCTTTCATTGAGAAAAAGTATTTCCTAGCAAGGCCCAAAAGGCCGAAATGCCTTGATCCGGACAAAATACTTCCTAGCAAGGCCCAAGAGGCCAAATAGTTGCATTATTTAGAAACCCAATTAGCATTGTAGCAGTGTGAATGAAGCAATGAGTACATGCGATTACTTCAGATGACTCTTTGATGAAGAATGCCTACGTGTAAAAAACGCCTTCATTTAGAAAATATACTTCCTAGCGTGGCCTCAGAAGCCGAATAGTTGCATCATTCAAAAACCGAATCAACAGTAAAGCAGCCCGTAGATCAGCGAGAGGTACGGTTGCTTCTTGTAATTGGATGTATTTATGCTAAAAGGAACTATGTTCCACGCATAGCTGAAGTGCGCTTCAGCTAGAATTGTATTTAGCAAATGGGTGGTTTTTCTACGAGGATTAAAAATAAACGAGTGGTACGGAATATTAAAAAAGAATATGAACTATGCAAAACGATAATCCGGGTATCGGAACTTGGCTGATTTGAAAACGCCTTCAAATCCGGCGTGATACCTCACACATTCCGGAGGGTTCAAATAGTTGTATCATTGCGCCTTAGAAATGCGACGGAAGATTACAATTGAAATTGCCTTCATGCACGCTGGCCTTTTCGATTTCCATTAACATTTTTGCAGTCATGAATGCGGTTCAGAGCGCTTCAGATAGAATTGTTTTTAGCAAATGGGTGGTTTTTATAGGCGGATTATAATTAAACAAGTGGTTAGAAGTGGAAACAAAATGATATGAACTATGCAAAACGATTATTCCGATAACGGAACTTGGCTGATTTGAAAACGCCTTCAAATTTGGCGTGATACCTTACGCATTCCGGAGAGTTCAAATAGTTGTATCATTGCGCCGTAAGAATGTGACGGAAGATTTAAATGGAGCTAGCCTCCATGCACGCTAGGCGTGTCGATTTCTTTTGACATTTTTGCAGTGGTGAATGCAAAGCTAAAGTGCGCTCCAGCTAGAATTTTATTTAGTAAATGGGTGGTTTTTCTACGAGGATTAAAAAGAAACGAGTGGCACGGAGTATAACAAAAGAATATGAACTATGCAAAACGATAATCCGGGTATCGGAACTTGGCTGATTTGAAAACGCCTTCAAATGCGGCATGATAGTTAGTTAGATAGTTCCGATACCTGGATTATCGTTTTTCATAGTTCATATTCTTATTTTATATTCCGTACTCGTTTATTTTTAATCTTCGTAGAAAAACCACCCATTTGTAAATACAATTCCAGCTGAAGCGCACTTCAGCTATGCATTCACCATTGCAAAAATTTCAGAGGAAATCGACAAGCCCAGCGTGCATGGAGGCTATCTCCAATTAAATCTTCCGTCACATTCTTACGGCGCAATGATACAACTATTTGAACTCTCCGGAATGCGTAAGGTATCACGCCACATTTGAAGGCGTTTTCAAATCAGCCAAGTTCCGTTATCGGAATAATCGTTTTGCATAGTTCATATCATTTTGTTTCCATTTCTAACCACTTGTTTAATTATAATCCTCCTATAAAAACCACCCATTTGCTAAATACAATTCTAGCTGAAGCGCACTCTGCACTATGCATTCATGACTGCGAAAATGTTCAAGGAAATCGACAAGCCCAGCGTGCATGGAGGCTATTTCCATTTAATCTTCCGTCGCATTTCTACGGCGCAATGATACAACTATTTGAACTCTCCGGAATGTGTGAGGTATCACGCCGGATTTGAAGGCGTTTTCAAATCAGCCAAGTTCCGATACCCGGATTATCGTTTTGCATAGTTCATATTCTTTTTTTATATTCCGTACCACTCGTTTATTTTTAATCCTCGTAGAAAAACCACCCATTTGCTAAATACAATTCTAGCTGAAGCGCACTTCAGCTATGTATTCACCACTGCAAAAATGTCAAAGGAATTCGACACGCCCAGTGTGCATGAAGGCAAGCCCGCCACAAGGGGGGATACTGGGTCCCTGGTACCGGGGCCCGTGTTACCTGTGAAAAACCACTCCGAATTCACATGCAACCCTTTTTCGTAAAAAAAAATAAAAAATAAAAATTTACCCTAAAAATTTCGCAAAAGGTGAATAGATTTTCAGAAACACGTTGGGGCACTGTAGAATTCTTCTTAAATTTTCAAAGAAGTATATTTCTTGGAAAATTTCTATCTATTTTCAAGATTTTTAGTACAGAGGGATATTTTTAGTAACTGCGTTTCATTTTCTTCCGTCGTCAGATGCTAAGAGTCTCCAATCTGGGCATCCTCGACTTCAATGGCTCATGGCTCAACTCATTTGCCATAGACAAACGAAGGGGGAGTCCAGGGGGCCTGGCCCTCTTAGAACTGAAAATAGTATCATATGCCCCCCCCTCCAAAAAAATAACTAAAAATAAAAATTTTCCAGATGTTTTGAATGCAACAATTCGCAAGTATTTTGTGCTGAAAGTAGAAAAAAAAACATAATTATTCCGCAGAAATTGATGGAAAAATTCTTTATGGAAGCTTCAAAATGCGTCCGATAAGTCGTATAAATTCTAAAATTTCTCGGGGGATGTCCCTCGGAGCCCCCCCCCCTCCGTGCTTGGGGCCCGGACCTTAAAACTTTTCATTACTACCCTTCATCTAGCGTTGAGAGTTCACTAATTACTTCACACGACCAGTGTGTAATTTTAAAAGTCAACAATTAAAAAAAAAAAAATGTACACGATACACGAGTTTCTTCGCCAGGGAGCTCTCCCCGCAAGAAATCGCCCGCCGGGAGAGCCGCGGCGTGCTGCCAGCGCGAAACGCGCACCGACGCCTACAAACCCAAAGGGATACTTCACGCATTGCGCAATGCTTGAAGTATCCCCTTAGGTTTGTAGGCGTTAGTGCGCGTTTCGAGCTGGCAGCACGCCGCGCCGCAGCGCACCATAAACTTGCCCACAATTTATAGGTCAGGGTGTTAAAATGTAGGCAATTTGACATCAAATTCGGATCTAGTGACTCAAAAAACATCAGTTACGAAACTTTCATGATCTTTCAGTCATTATCCGACTTCTTTCTTCCGTTCTCGAGTTTTGGATCATAGTTCGCCGCTGGTGGGCGGCGGCTCATGAAATTCTCCCCTGTGCTCGACCGCGCCAAATACGACTCTGAGTCACGATTCATAACTTCCCGCCCATGAGAGCGTCATTCGGAATATTCGCGCCAACTATAACAAATCGGTGCATACCTGAGCGTTACTTGTAGTTACTTGGTAGCGCGCCAACTTCTCATTCCCTGATTCGCCTGCTTTGCCGAGCTCAATAGACGGATCCATCGGATGGCTGCCATTGATGAAGACACCGTTGAAATTAAATTTTTTTTTTTCAGTCTCGTGTGTGTGCTCTCTCGCTCCCTCCGAATGGGTCGCGCTACTTCGGGCCCGTGACCCAGGCATCTTTAAATCAGGCGATTTCAGTTTTTCCCTCTTAATTCAACATTTAAAGTACATTCATATTGTTCTTTCATTTTACTTCAACTTATTATCTTTTCAACTCGATTTGCTCCGATTTCCAGGTTTAACTTAGCATTCCGTGTGTGACTGGACTATTTCAGATGGCTACTGCGTCCTTCTTGTATCGCTCCTATAGGGCATATGATGACATATCAAAACTACCTTAAATTGTTTTACCCTCCTAGATCTGACTTAGGACTCTTTTACGGCGGCTCTGCAGCATTTGGAGGACTACTCGTTAGTTGGACTGCATTTTGCAATTTGGAACTATAAATTCCGGCCCGGTTTAAAAACAACGCACGTGCCATTAGTTTCCCCATGCACATAAGTGTTTTTTTCAGATGAGCCAGAATTTATAGCTCCAAATTGCAAAATGCAGTCCAGTTAATCGATCTCTTGGACTGCATTTTGCAATAAGGAACTACAATATCTGGCTGTAGTAACAACGAATGCAGTTTTCGTATTCATATACGTGTTTTTCCGGTCGAGCCACAATTTATAGTTCCCAGTTGGAAAATGAAGTAAAATTGATCATTTTTGAGTTTTAGGGTATTGCCTCAAAGAACTGCCATCGTCACATCACGCTCAAGTACCCGTACAAAAGATTTGACCGGGAAACATTTCGAAATAACTCCAAAAATACGTCCTATGGTGGAAATCGCAATCCCCCCCCCCCCTCCAGATGTTATACTCGCTCAGAGTATACTTTTAAAGTTATTACACAGTGTTTCTCGGTCAACACTTGTGTGCGAATACTTTAGGTACTTTCGCATGGTATGAAGTCGGAGTACTTTTTAAAAATATGTCCTAAACTTCACACCTCTAAAAATATCGAGGGTGTGCTTAGGTGGTGTGTATATCACGAATATTTGTCCGAAGGAACTTCATCTGCAAGAGACACAACCGGAATAAACACACCGGGATGCTCAGTTACCCATGTAAACATTATCAACCGGTTGATCGACTGTCCTATCGTTTTCAAAAGTGCTGAAGATCCACCATGGCACTCATAAAAATGAAGTCAAAATAAAATAAAAATAAATCAAAATAGAATTAAAAACAAAACAAAGAGGAGGTATTTTTGATGAGCGTCCTTGAGGTATGAACCTCTGCTTTTTTACACAGGCCAAGAGACGAGAACTTCCGCCGGGCTAGTGTGCCCGTGCGCGCCGGGCGCCTTTCTCCCACGAAATACGGTCATCCTCCGGGTTTTGATGACTCTCAAAACCTGTTCTGCTCGGAGCGTATCTTCACTTTTGCGTCATCGAAACCCGTGCCTTACTCACGGCAGTTTACCGTGTCTTCCGCGCCACTACGCACCTCCGTTTTTATACTCGCCTATGATGCTCGCTCCGAAGGGATCGTCGCATTTCTCCAAGAAATAGACTCTTTCTTCTTCTTTTTTTTTTCTTGTTATAAAGTGATTGTAAAGGTAAGATTTTTTACTTTTCTCTTTTTATTTTGCCGTTTGTATTAAGTAGCGCCGTGGTTGGAAGGAAAATAAATACGAATGCAGCTAATAATTCGACGGTGAAACTTCTAAACCACGTGTCTTGTCTGAGGTGCTTTAAAATTTCCGCTCCTATTTTATCCTCTTGAAGGATAAAAAATCAACATCGTCCCTTGAAGTTTTCAAAAATAATTCTCTACGAACCAAGAGGAAAAGTCGCGAATAAGTTTTTAAGAATCGACGTTGAAGGGTTTTCGGTTTAATGAACAAAGTATGAGTGGGAGTCTGCGACGTCGCAAATTGAGATCAGTGGTTTGGGAGTTGTACCTATGAATCGTTCATAGTGCCAGAGTTCTGTTGTGGAGACAAGTTCTTATTTTAGTTAAAAGCTGGTTTAAAAATTGAAAGAAAAAGGAAGAGCCCCTTCAATTAGTGAATAGGCAACATACACAACACTACGATATCGACGGCAATATAGTGAATTTACAATCCATTGCAATCTGTGCCACTTGGGTTATTTTATACACGGCATAGAAGTTAAAAGTATACGTATAGATCGTAAAAGTTAATTCGCAATATCGCTAGGAATTATTACGAGCCATATTTTCCGTAATCCGCTGTCCAAACATTCTCACCAAAGTTACCATCATTTTTTGTCAAGTTATAGTTTAAAATATAAATATCACTGATATACATCGTAAGAGGTTTGTGCTGATTCTTTTAGAGATTTTTTTTTTTCGAGAATTTGCATCAAATTTTCAAAAAAACGCTGTATCAACGTTGGTACAACTTAGGCTCGTCGGCAGCGACTGCGTAAAACCGCGTCGAGATATCGTACGAATTTAGAGGCAGAATAGCCGTAAGAAAATCAGAACTAAATCGGATCGGCTTTACCAATCTAATTGCTCAAAAAGCAATCTCATTGACGTTTATGCTTTGCAAATTAATGCACGCACAATTTCTCAGATTCGATCATGCCGGAAAGCTCAAGAGAAGAGAAGACCCCTCAAGAAAATACCAGGCCACTCATCAAAATTGTCGAGCATCTAAGAAAAAATGGACTCTTGGTGGGCACATTCCTAGGCGTGATAGCTGGTGGCGCTCTGGGTGAGTATATTTAAGCATGATTTCAGTTCATCTCACAAATAATATTTAAATTTCTCATGAAACGAGTAATATTTAAATTTATCATGAAACCAATAATCACCTACGTAAAAATGTTTCCACTTTGGAATTTTTCAATTTCATTTTTTTCGCTGAGTAACTTACATTTTTCACTTTAGCCATCGGTGTTATAATGCCTCTGTCGCTCATTTTTACTACAAAATTGTGTCAGCAACTTCAGCATTTAGCATCTTTGCGCTGAAATAAATGTCTTCATAACAACCCTTTTTTGGGCGAAAAACGTGTTCAGGTATGAAATTCCGAAAAATACTCATTTTAACTTGAGGCAATCTCTAAAAATAAAGCATGGAAGACTGGAGTAGAAATCTCTTACCGGAGCATGAAAGTTCAGCACGACGAAGAAATGAGAGGTTTTGTTAGAATTTCAGAAATCAGCCCCCACTGCCGAAAACTACATCCCGGCAATTATACCTTAAAATACTTTGGTTTGTTTCAGGTTTCATTCTTAGATCTTTGGAGCTAACGCCCGACACCATAGTGATGATCTCATACCCTGGAGAACTCTTTCTACGGGCACTAAAATTGTTGATCCTACCTTTCGTCATTTCTTGCATCATAATTGGTACGTCGATCTGTTTCACTCGTCTAGACCTTTCAACAATATTTTAATGATCGCTCTGTACTGTAATCATGGGTATAAATAGGTACACCAAATCTTATTTCTTTTCTCCTAGCTTAGGTCTTAAGACTTTCCTAAATCTTGTGTGTAAAATCTGAACCTCCTCTGAAATCTAAAATCTGAATCCTAAATCTTGTGTGTAAAACTTTGAGTGTACAATCTTGTGGGTCCATTGCATCGAAACATTCGTAAAAGGGAATTGTAATGAATATACTCGGTTCAAAACACTTCCTGGCGCCATACGATCACCTAACCGCCATTGCCGTCGATTGACCCACAACCCTTCGGAGATTGAGCATCACATTTCTGCTTCAGTCCTACCCGATCACCCCTTTACTGGGCGTATTCTGCGCCTTTTTCCAGGAGGAATCCATTCTAGGATCTTCTTGCGCAACCTGTCTCCTGCCATCTCTGAGCATGACCATACCATATAAATTATTTCGTCATGATACCAAGCGCAATAGTCGTTAGGCATCCATGATCTCGCGCACCGTCTCATTCTTGACGCGATCCTTTCTAGAAATACTAGCGGATCTACGCCCGTACTGCCGTGCTAAGGAAGAACGTCATATGAGCCTCCAGACGTTGCCATATCTCCTTCAATTAATAACGAATTTACCGGGAAAATTTTAACATTTTTCTTAAAATTTTTCGACAATTTTGCCCGCAATCTAATCTAAAATGTCTGAGATTTTCAAGGAAAAATAAGCATGACTTTCCAACAAAAACACATGTTTTATTCGGAGAAATTTGACAATTCTCGAATGTCCATACGGCGTTTTTCCTCAGCACGGCCGAGTAAACCATCTCTGTTGCCTCAAAAACCTCCCGGGTCCGCTATTTCATCGATCGTACTTCACCAAAGGCGCCAACTGCAATTGTAAGTATCCCCTCCAAAAGCAGGACCGACATTTACAGAATAATTCTAAAACAAAAAAAAAACTTGATTCAGTATGAGAAAACGCGTAATCAAGATTTTTTTTTTATATATGAACATATGAACAGTCAAAAACATCATGTACAATCTTAGTAGCACAATGGTGCTGAATGTTTTGAGTCTGAATCTTCTCTTCTTTTTACGTTGAAACTCAATTCTTTTGCAATGATTTCAATTTCTTTTTCAATTCAAGGTACGGCATCTTTGAACATCCATAAAAATGGAAAAATAGCAGTGCGAACCATAGTCTACTTCTTTGCGACAACAACTTTAAATGTGCTTCTGGGCCTGGTCGCGGCTTCAATTATGCATCCAGGTGGCTCCGCGATAAAAGTAGGCGAGGATAGATCGCCCGGTCTCCAGGCTCAGACCTCTATCCACGATGGGTTTCTCGATATGGGAAGGTAAGGTTTGATATGAGATACACCATGCTGTGCAAAAAATCAGCAATACACGTGGGAATCAGTAATTTTGAACGGCATTATATCCGGAAAGAATAAGTATAAACTTTCATCACCGAGTTGCATTGTAGGGGCCTCGCAATACAGACTGCGCCTATAAACCTTAAAATCCTAAATCGGACCCTGTTTATAGCAGAAAATCATTATAATCCCTTTAAAAGTTCCAATTCCAGAGTTGCGCTACTGAATTTAACCCGAGGTTTGCAAAAATCGTTTTTTATGATGATATGAATAATACTTGCTAAAGCTCTCTTAGTTCCAATGTATATACCATATATGTATATGGCCTGTCCAAAAAAAGAGACTGTTCAAGGAACGACTATGAATAGAACGTATTTATGCTAAAAGGAACTATAAGAATATGATTGGTGTGAAGCATACTTCCTTTTAGCATAAATGCGTCAAATACGACCCGAGGTCTGGCGCAAAGACGTTTATTTGATGTATAGAAACTACGTAGGCGCGACCAAATGCATCGATTATATTAGTAAATAATTTTTTCGAGGATTAGGGGGGAGGGTGGTAGTAATGAACTCAACCAAGAAATTCCATCAAAATTATGTATATCTTATTGTCAGAGTTTTATTGGGCAGAGCTTTTCACTAACTTCAGGTGAGTACAAAGATCTTTTGTCGGTAGTTCACGGAATTTTTAACGCTCGTTCGAATAGACCGAAACAACCTTCAGAAAGAGCATCAAGAGCAACTGGACTGCATTTTGCAATTTGGAACTATAAATTCTGGCTCATCTGAAAAAACGCTTATGTGCACAGGGAAACTAATGGCACATACGTTGTTTTTAAACCGGGCCAGAATTTATAGTTCCAAATTGCAAAATGCAGTCCAACTAGACGTCGAATGCTTACAGACACTTAGGTACAGCTTGTCCTCTCACTCCTCATGAAAATGCTTCTGAGCCATTTTGCGCTTGATCCTTTTGAAAAAAAATTAAATAGGTATGAAACTAAAGAACCAAATTCAGATTTCATGGAGCAGCAAGATCCTAATTTAAATTGTGTAACTCGATTGAAAAAACTCGTTTTAAAATGTGCTTTTGACGGTTTTGTATCTTAACTTTTTTCTCCTTTTTTTCAGGAATATCCTACCCGATAATATATTTTTAGCAGCCTTGGAAACCGTAGGTATTGTTTCAATTTTTACCAATAATGATGTAGATAAGCGCCTACTATGTTATCCTGAAAGTAACAAGTCAAGTGATAAAAAATTTCAGGTTTTTTTTTTTTTTTTATTTTTCAATGTTTATCCTCGGAAGTTAAAAAAATTTATGTCAGGAGATGGTGAAACGTCCAAAGCACGTCTCTCAGTTTGCGACGGTGCATATCTCCTGCCACTCATCTCTATATAGGTACATGAAGACCTCATCATCGATTTTAAAAAACATTCTCGTGCGATTTTTATCGTTGTCTCTAGAATATTTTCCGAAAAAAAGTTTTAAAAAATATTATTTTGGAAAAAGTATGGATAGAAATCTTTAAATGCCAGAATCGAGATTTTTGGTTTGGTAGTTTCACTGTTGAGAGAATTCATGAAGTATCTATCTGCATGTTAGGTTGTAGGCTGATTATTGAAATTCTTAGACAAAGTAATCGACAAATAAGACAGAGGGGAAATGAAGGGATCCTATTGGTTGAAACAGGTGGTTCTTATGGACAAAGGGGGAAAATGATGAAGTCTAACTATATGGTTTCTTAGGGGTTGCCTTTATTCAGTCTATTAGTCCCTTTCGTCCTTTGTAATCACCGCCTTTCGCCAAGAGGATCGCTCCATTTTATCTTTGTCCATTTTGCTTATAGCTTTGTCTATCAATTTCAAAATTAGCCCACACGGTCAGCGTACCATATATCATTTTTTGAGTCCGTTTCTGATCGAAAGTTCTTTCTTCAAATTAATTGCAATTTGACACAAGAGATAAGTATGATGTCCAAAGTGGCGGAACATGAAACATTTGTTTCTTTGACCTCCTTTGATCGTGAATGTTGGATAAATCGAGTATATTATTAATTAGTGTAAAATTACATTTCAGACTTACACAAAATACGAGTTGATTCCTGGGACGAATGGCACATACAAAAAAACGATCGATACAAGGTTTGCTCATATATTTAACAATACTTATTCAAAAGTTTCAGAGACAGGGAGAATAATATCGGTGGCTGAAGTGCAAAACCACGTTTCTCCATTGACGTGTTTCAAAATATCCTCTTTTATTTTATTTTCTCGAATAGAAACGAACCAACTTTGCATATTGGAATTGAAACAGAAAATTCTACCAATAAAGAGGAAAAATCAAGGAGGTTTTTTTTTTTTTTTTTGAAAAAAAAACGTGATTAGTTTTACTAGGAAAAAGTAAAATATGACAGGAAGCAGTCTGCAACGTTGCGACCGGAAATACGTGGTTTCGCACTTCAGCCATCGATAGGATTTTTAATTTGACCACATTTTGCAATTTGGAACTGTACATTCTTGCCCGGTTTAAAAACAACGTATGTGCCATTAGTTTTCCTAAGTACATAGGTGTTTTTCCAGAAGAGCCAGAATATATATGTTCCAAATTGCAAAATGCAGTCCAATTGCAATGGAAATTTAAGTGAGTTGTTTTGCTCACCTACTAAAGTTATGGATGATTCTAAAAATAACCACATTCTGGTTTGCAATAAAGTTCCTATTACACACTGAATTTTTTATCTATACGCCCAGTCATACTGTTCCTTGATGAATTGAATGATGGGAAATGCGCGGAGAGTTTATGTGCTCAAATGTGAGAAAAATACCTGTATTTCCTTTGTAAATTTTTTGGTTTACTGACTTGAGCTGGCACTCCAAAACGACTTTCAAAGACTGTGAATGAGGTCTATGAATAATTCATTACTTTTATATTTCAGACCGGGAACCAACATGATCGGAGTGGTTATGTTCTGTGTTATGTTCGGCTCTGTCTTAGGAACCATTGGATCTGAACGCGAACTTGTCATCAACTTTTTCTCAGCAGTATATAAAGTCTTGATGAAGCTGTTGCTAGGGGTCATTTGGTAGGTGACAAACGCTGCCTCATGGATTTGCCCGCTTTAAACAGTCATACATTTTCGGTATTTATAAAATCGGATTATCTTTGACGATTAAAGAACGAGGTTATTAGAAAGGACAGGTTCTAATTGGAACTTTATTGTCCCCCGGTATGAAGGTAAATTCCTATTGGGACTAAGAAATATTGAGGTGGGAATAGGATTAAAATATTATGTCAATTAATAGATACTCATGATGCAAAAAAGGCTCCTTCAATTCATTGAGTAGGCCAAAAATCACAAGCTTTAGTTATTAAATAGACACGTCGTAACTACTTCTCTCATTGATGCTTAAAATATAATTAGCTTGAATTCGCAGCAAATATTTCTACTCGTAGTTTTTTAAAACTGTTGCCATCATTTTTGTTGATAGAAAGGAAAATATTATCAGAAAAGTAAAAAAAGGAAATTAAAAGGGGCAAATGAAAATACGTAGGAAAATGAACCATTGGTTAGTTCATTTTTGTCAATAATTGGAAATCATCGACAAAATGTGATACAAATATATTCAGCACACCTCAAACTTTCAATTTTAAACCTAGGTGACTTAAAAAGCTGTGAAATCCTCAAGTATCAATCATAAGGTAGAGTGTCATCAGTTACGATGATAATAAGTAGAAAGAAGTGAAAATGATTGATAATCAGGTGTTTATGATTTGGCAGGTTCACGCCTTTAGGTGTGGGCAGCGTCATTTGTGGAAAAATTGCATCGGTGCCAGATATAGGCTCTACGGTGGATCGTCTAGCGTGGTTCATTCTCACAACTCTGGTCGCTCTAGCCATATACCATGTCATCATCATTCAACTGATCTATTTCTTCTTCATTCGGAAGAATCCTTTTAAGTACTACTCGTATTTAGGACCGTCCCTTCTCACAGCTTGTGTCGCCGCTTCCAAGTAAGTGAAAAGTCGATGCATACTTTTGAAGAACTTGGTATAGTCCTTCACTAAAATATAGCCAATTAGCAAAATAACCTGTCATGATCCGGACGCCTTTCTTTGAAAGGATATATATAATGAAATTTAAATTAACAACTGTGCGTGGCCTTCGAGCTGAAATGAAGTTAAGTAGTCCACTGTAAAATGATCCGTTGAGTACAATGTTCTGGTCTAAATTGCTCCACACGAGTTGACTGGAGCTCATAACTGGTGAATGAGGGAGTGAATTCTCGAAAGCGGCCACAACAGCCAAAAACAGTCAGAAACTGTCAAAAAAAGTCGTTTCTCGGCTCAGAGAGATCTCTGGTTTGAGTCTCGAGACCAAGCGCAATCGATTCTACGCCTCGAACTACATAGGCTAAGCGCATTATCTCGAGATTTTCTTTCCCGTCGAATATCGAGAAAAATCGACAGGGGTTACATCAACTAAAATTTTGGAGCAAGAGTTCTCCAATCGCGAGGAAAAAAGTTCCTAGAGTAAAAAAACTTACAATTGAGCCGTGGGCACTAGAATTCAGAGCAAGAGTACTTTAATAACTTGTAATTTGGACAAAATCCTCAAAAATTTCAGATTGAATCAAAGCTACAGCGATTTTATGCTCACAATTCAAAAATGAAAGTTTCCAGAAAAAACGACTCAAAATTCTAATTTGCAATGGTCAGGGCACAGGTTTATCAGTTGCAACATTACGCCCTTAATTGCCTTAAAAATTAGCCGAATCGTTCTCAATGTGCTCTTTAAGACACAAGAATCAGATTTCCGACGAGATCTTAAAATACGGGAGTTGGACCGGTGGACCCAGCTTAAATAGGACAGTGGCGAGGCTTGAATGATCGATTATCGATATTTCCCCATTTGAGGCTATGGGAAAGAGTCGACAATTAAGGTATTCGTCGATCCTTTCCCATAACCATAAGTGGCAGATCAATTGGACGTATTTCTATCAAACGGAACTATGTACATTATGACATGAACCCTATTATGCGTGTATTATTATGGGTCTCAGGGCTCATGTCTTAATGCTGATAGTTCTCTTTGATAGAAATACGTTCAATTGATGCATCGCAAAGCACGCCTCGCCACTGTGTCTGCTGGAAATATTGCCTACGGAGACTAAGAGTCCTTTCCCCGCGTAAACGGCCACACATGGTAGATAAATTTCATCGTGAATATTCAAAATTTAACAACCACAATTTTATCAATTAGATCCTACCGTTTAGAATTTCAAATACCCTCCTTGAATCAACGAGTTTTTCCTTCATGTGAGAAGAAACTGCCAAAAAAGCTAGTTTTTTTTTATATTTTTATTCACAATATTCACTTAGAGCCAATTTTCTGATAATAGAGGAGAAGGACCCTGGTAGAAATTGGCAGTAGAATCTGTGTTCCAAAATACCATAGACCTACAGCCGGCTGTAAGATTTCCGATAGCTTCTATAGCCGGCTACACACTTTCTTGTAGCCTTTTATAGCCGATGGCGACTAAGCAACAGCCAGGCGATAAAGTGTATGCTAAACGTTACTAATTACGGATGCTAGGACTTAGTGAGTTTTTGGACTACTGCTCTCTTTTTGGGCCGTACGTATCTTGATTTATTTTGCGAGGAAAGCTCCGTACTTTTGATGAATGTCTGCCATTCCTAATATATTAGAGCGCCTTCAGTTTCGTATGATACTGCGCAATACCTCTGGTGTGAAATAATTGCTTCAAGCGCCAGTGAAATTCAGTGAATATTTGCTTTGGCACGCTGCGGCGCGGCAGGCGGACAACCAGCGCGAAACGCGCATTGGCGCCTGCAAACCTAACAAGGATACTTCACGCGTTGCGCAATGCGTGAAGTATCCTTGTTAGGTTTGTAGGCGCCAGTGCGTCGCCGCTCCGCTTCGTGTTAGGCCCTAATATTTAATCTGGCGGAGTCAGCGTTATTCAACTCATGATTTTGAAATGTTTGCACATCCTGTATGGATTATTCTCATTTTAATTGATGAAAAAAAGATATGTATTAAAGGAAAATCTAATGTGTGTTTTGTAGATATTAAGGTGGTTTCGTATCAAACTTAATGATTTCCAAAGCACACGGATTTCTACACAATTTCTTATAGCCTTTTATAATCGATGGCGAAAAAGCAGCAGCCAGGCGATAAAGTGTAAAGCCCGGCGATGGGAACTGTATAGCCCGGCAGCATAATTTTTTATCGCTTCGTATAGCCCGGCCGTATGATTTTCTCCGCATTCTACAGCCAGCTATATGATTTTCTGTAGCCTTTTTTAGTCGGCTATAAGAATTCCTATGGTATTTTGAAACGCAGCTCTTATCGCCAATTTTTACCAGGGATGAGTCCGATTTTTCTCCGAGGTGCAACTCATTAAATTCGTTTTGCATTTCAGAGTGTATGAATGAAATTAATCGAATGTTTTTCCTCCAAGGAGTGCAGCCCTGCCTGTAACATTCAAAATTCTGGAGGAAGAAGTGAAGATGGACAAGAGGGTGACGCGCTTTATTTTACCGCTAGGTAACTTGAACATGAATGGGACCGGTGTGTACATGGCCGTCGGAATCATGTTCATAGCGCAGATGAACAGCATCGCCCTTGAAATTGACGACCTCGTCAATCTGTGGTAAGATTCATCCAGTACGCGAATTCTATTGTTAATAAATAAATCATCGAAGTATTGTAAGAAAATCAGTCATTTTCGGATGAACGATTGCGACTAATTGTCGCAGCAATGAAACAAAGTCGGCAAAGTAACCAGCCTCTCAACGATACCTGGAACTGACGGTAATTGTATTGTATTTCAAAAATAAAGTAAAAATGAAAACTGAAGATAAATTGGACTGCATTTTGCAATTTGGAACTATAAATTCTGGCTCTTCTGGAAAAACACTTATGTGCATAGGGAAACTAATGGCAAATATGTTGTTTTTAAACCGGGCTAGAATTTATAGTTCCAAATTGCAAAATGCAGTCCAATTAGAATGCCCTGCATTTTTCCATAAATGTAGGTATTGTGTTTGTCGAAGGTGTCATTTGTCTGATGATCTGTGGGAAGATCGATTCCAATGACGATTGGGAGTCGCAGAGCGCTCTAGTGCGCTAGGGTAAGCTTCCAGTCCTATGTTTTCGCAATTTCTGCTTTCGTTTCGGTCCCTCGTGGAGGCCATCTTCAGTGCTTCTTAAAACTTACATACGTAGGTATTACAAAATAAATGTAGTCCTGACGTTAAAATCACACACGATTGTCCACGCGAAGTACACTAAAGGGAAAACACACAGGAAAGCTTGTAAATATTGAATTATCATGAAAATTCTGATACTTCCAACTTCATTCGGTTATAATTTTAAATTCTTCAAAATAAGAATAATATTAAACAAATTACAACTGAACTATCTTTTTTTTCTTTCAGGGTGACAGTCACATTTCTGGCCATGTCTTTGAGCACTGTCCCAAGTGCTTGCTTGGTCCATGTTGTAGCATTGTGCAACTTAATTCGAGCTCCCGTTGAGGATGTGTCTCTCCTTTTTGCAGTCGAGTTTATATTGTAAGATTATTTAATACACACATTGTCGGATAAGTATCCCTAAACAGCTAAGAGTAAATTTATTTTTAAAGATTAGGGATACGGATAGTTGAAGTTTGCCTCGGCATTAAAGAGGAAAAAAAAACAACGGGTCAAATGGAGAAGTTGCATGTGTGAGGGATTTGCGATTTGACCATTGATTCTTATGTAAAAGTTCGCGAGGAACACGATGGTGCCACTGGTTTTCTCTGAAATCAACTCCCAAGCTCAAAAAAAGCTCTCAAAGTAAGGCCAAAATGGAGGGGATATCCCACCCTTCCCTGAGAGTCCACCTCTACATCAAAACAAGCTCTCCATGCAAAGATAGGGAGCAAATACATTAGCAGGGTTGCCACTTTATTTGGGGACTCTTAGAGGGACTCCAAAACTGAAAACACGGCATCCTTCCTGATGTATTTGCTCCCTATCTTTGCATGGAGAGTTTGTTTTGATGTAGAGGTGGACTCTCAGGGGGGGGGGGGGTATATCCCCTCCATTTTGGCCTCACTTTGAGAGCTTTTTTTGATCTTGGGAGATGATTTCAGAAAAAACCAGTGGCACCATCGTGTTTCTCGCGAACTTTTACATAAGAATCAATGGTCAATCCCTCAATCAAATCCCTCACGCATGCAACATCTCCATTGTAGGACGGCTGCCATAGGATTGCGCGAGTGCCCTCTTTTTTAACTTTTTGGCGATGCATAGTGTGTGAATCTTTCTGGTGCTTCGAGCCCACATGTTTGAACGAATATTCAATATTCAACGAGGAAGTGCTAATCTAGCAACCTTGGTAGTTTGTGATAGATAACTACATTGCGGAGGACTGGTCATCCCCTCCTCACTTACGGGCTTGTCTCCCTCGATGGATATCCCTCGCGGCACGAATGGCCCAGAGAGCTTTCACAGACATTTAAAAAGCGAACTAGGGGCCTGTGGCCGCAACGCGGCCGCCAACCACTGAAAAAAAAGTGCACGTAAAAAATCGTAGAGCAACCATGTTCAAGTTTTTTAAAGAGATAAATGGATTCCAACCCCGACGGGTGCACCCGAAAGAAACCGTATATTTAACCATAACGCTCTGATTGCAACGTTATACACTACTTTTATGTTCTATCTTTAATAAAGATTTTTAAAGAGCTACACACAGTTTCTCTGAAAAGTTTCCGCGAATTTACCTAAGTGATCTCAAATAAAAGTATCGAAAATTTAGACGCGATATTTTTCCTTTGTTCTATTTCCTCTCAATGTAACCCGCCAAAAAATTAATATCATCCGAGTTTCTGAGTCCTCACGACGAGGATACATATTTTCACTTTTATTATAGTAAAAACTGGAGCAAAAGGTCAAGAATGATAACACGCAGTCCTATAGCCGTCCCACAGTCTTAAGCGCCAATATGCGTTTCACGCCAACTGACCGACTGCACTGCGTTTGGCGCAATGCGAGAAGTATTCATGCAGTCTTGTAGGCACTAATATTGGCCTCAAGCCGACCGCACTGTTTGGCGCAACACGTGAAGTATTCCTAAGGTCTTGCAGGCGCTATTAAACATTTAACGCCGGCTGCACTGTGTTAGGCGCGATTATTCAAACTCGCGTCAGAATAATCGCAACACCGAATAATAGAGCTGAAAAGGCCTATGTTCTGTTTCGACGCTGTATGAGCATTCCAACGTTGCCTCGTTTCTCCCGATTAAATATTTTCCCGAGAAAAGTTTGAAAAGTTCTTTATACCCACGACCATTATTATATCTTTTCACTTCATTTATCATCAGGAGGTAAGACATCGATGACTTGTCACCAAACTAGCTTGAACTAGCGTTAACACAAAAATGCGTTTATTTTCCAACTGTTTCTGTTTTTGCCAAACTTCTACCTGAAACTAACTTCATTTTAAATTCGCGCATTCCTGTATCAGATGTTAAGGTTTCTATTCGCGCAATCCTTGTGCCTTTTCCACGCAATCCTCATATATTTTCTCGGACTTTTCGCGAAATCCTGGGTTACCTAACAACTCTTCCTACTCATTCCAAGAGATGCTTTATTTTACTGTTTCAAAGGGACGACCAGCCAAAGTGTAAAAACTTTAGCAAACAATATCGCCAATATGAATTTGTGATGCATACAAACCCTCAGTGTACGCCAGAAAGTATTTTTGTCCCTCAAATTGAATATCACCTAACTCGAATGAGGGGTTAAAAAATGCGACTCTTGCTTTCTAAACATAATCTCCGTGTATTTTTCCACTCTGTTTTCTTTGAAATGTCCATCGGATGGTATATCATATGAACTAGAATTTATGATAGTCTTAAGTTTTAAAGAAGGACTTTCATTAAAGTTTAATTCAAAATCAAAATCAAAATTTGACGAAGTTAAAATTGTCAAAACTTTTTTGGGCTTCTATAATTTTATTAAATAGTTCCTTCAAACTGTGGCTTTGGAGATCTTTACAGTAAAATAGACATGAGCTATTCGTGAAAAATAATTCTATCAGCAATGGGATATTTATCTAGGCCTTTTTTGTTATGCTTAAATGCATCCAGACATGCACCTTATCCCGTCCCTTCAGGAACAGTCGTTGGTGGCAAGTCTAGTGGAACTAAGGTAAGGAAAGAAAACTGAAAGCGTTGACACCGTGAGTCTGCATGATCAGGGTCACATTTTCTCCCCCTTAACTTTAGATTCGTTTTTACATCATTTTAAAGTTGTATTTATTTTATTTTATTTTATTTTTATTTTTTTTAATTGTATCTCATTTTCCCTCTTTGGAACAGGGATAGAGCTAGGACGATCAACAATATTCTTGGAGATTGTTATTCGGTCGCAGTCATCCAAAAGCTGTCCGAGAAAGAGCTGGCTGCGTTTGATCAGGTAAAACAAATATGCGCTTTGAAAAAATAAACGAATTAAAGAATGAATGAATGACATTGTAATATATTATCAACAGCCGGTGGGTCAGTCGTTGGACGCGAAGAAACCATGATCATATAATAACGCCTTGATGCAACTATACGTGCACTGTGGTTGTGCTTAGCGCATGTTCCAAAATTGAAGGCGCACATTGATTTTTACGCATGCAATATTTTGCACTGTGCTTGCACTGCACGAGTTCACGAGTTGCTAATGCCGATGTGTAAGGACGTAAGACGCGAGAAACCAGAGAGAGAGAGTGTTGAAGGGTCACTCCATTATTAATCGGGGGGAGGGGGGGGGGTGGTTATTTATCGAGCTCACTACTTCGCCAGCACCTTAACAATAGACAGCATTTTATAATAGGAAACTACCAGAACCGTAATACTGTTTGCGTGGCAGCCTTGATCTCACAAAAAAGTTGTAAAAATTTGAAATATTTCCATCTTTACATTAAATAAATGTTTTAACATTAAAAAATTAGAAAACTATACTCTGATTTCATGTAAATATTAACCTGCCTTCAGCGAATTTAAAGTAAAAACCAACTTGGCAAGATTTTAATGCTGGCTAATTATTGAAAAATATACTGCAATTTTACGAGAGGAAGTAGCATTTATGGTAATGAATGAAATGAATGGTAATGATACTCACTACTAAAGTATTCAGAGGATAGTAATTTTTCACAACGGTCAATGATCCCTTCTTTTTCGCTTTTCCTATTTTCTTCAAACAAATCTTCTTGCGTGAGATTTTTACTTTAAATGAAATACAATTGATTTCAGGAGGAACTACAAGATTCTCCTGCGCTGCCTCTAAAAACGGTGCAAACCTGTTGTTAGCTTTGGGAGCAAATTACGTGATTAGAACGAAAATGGATATTCAAAAACGAAGTCAGCCTAAATACTCCGCCTTGATCAGAACAACGTGGAAATGATTTGAAGATTGAAAAAGAATGGAGAAGCTCATTTAACATTAAATCCTTTTATTTTGCATATCTTTAACTAATTTTAATCATCACATGGTATAAGAAAAGATAAATACAATTGTTCCTCTATGAAGATCTAGTAGGATCTAATGATTATGAATTACTTTGTGTGATGAAACACACCCTTTACCATATGGTTCTGTGAAGTTGATTGATTGCAATAAAAATTTGTCTAAATACAAACCGATAATGGTTTTTTCGCCATCTTAATATTTTTTTTTTCTTTTTGGAGATTGTAGAGTGTAGACCCACTTTAAATTAACTAAATTGTGCAAATATGTCACATCCTTTTCACGCAGAATAAACCAACCAGCCCGGTTCAAACTAGTTTACGTAAATGTGGGCTCCTAACTTCTTGAAATTTCTTCGAGTATTTCTTCAGATGAATTCCATAAATCGAACCCAAGAATGTTCATTTATTTAAAAAAAAGTTTTCTACGGATTAAAATGTCTCCACAATTTCCCAGGATGCTATCTTATACTTATTAATTTTGCACGATTCATGCTCAGTGAGATTTCTACCTGTTTTATTTTTTCCTCTTATTCAAAAATGCCTCATCGAATATCATCCTGAGGAAATAAACTGGGTACTGACCCTCTAATATCGCCTGCGAGCTGTCATATGATCCCAAGCGTGCGGAAATACCTACCTGTGCCGTGTGGATCTTCCCTGTACCGGCACGGACTGCGTACGGACTAAAAGTTTATAGGAAAACGCTTCCCTATCTTTAAATATTCGTACGCCTGACATCACAGAATGGCAAAGTAGCCAATAGCAGCACGAAGAGCGGCAGAGCGTGCGGATCTCGCACACGATGCACCCGGGAACACTACCACTACGTGACAATCTGAATGAGTCTGCAGTTGTTGCACAGAAAGTGTATCTTGGCCATATTTTGGAATGGTGAATAAATATAGAATATCAAAAAAATCAAAAATAAAAGGACAAAATTAAAGTGCGAGTTATGTTGCCTATAATGTGAACAGACACTTTTCCATCCTTAAAAACATGGCAGGAATATGCAAACTCAGAAGAGCGTGTATTGCGAACTCCGTGACATAGGTTGGGTTGAGATCGGACAGGCAACTAAACTAACATCGTGACGAAGCGTAGAGTATCACAAAATATGAAGGCGCTTCAAGCCAAGCTCATACTTTTGAAGACCAGAACCCTTAAAAATTGCATTATGCCGTTGCGCATTATTGCGATTTATTGAAACAACGTGTGAACCGCTTGAAACTGCCGGCGATTGCTAATTGCCTGCGGCATATACACCACCATTCAGTATACACCATGCCCCGCGATTTGTCCAGAAATTTCATTTGGAACAACGGGGAGTAAACGTTACCTCTTAGAAAAAATCTCAACCTCCCCTCACATGACCCTGCGGCCACTATAGGTCAGGAGAGGGTGTCTACCAGGTATTGAATGTCTAAATCCCATATGATGAAATAGTATTCAGTGTTGCAGCAACTCGTTTAGGAAGAGAGGCAAAATAAACCGCGTAAGTTGAGACGGGAATCGCAACGCTGAGCAAGAGGAGCGGCAGGGGAGTGGAGGGGGGGGGAGATCGATAACGTGACGTCATTATACCGAAACAGCGTCCCGCGAATTTTCACGGCGTTCACATTTTCCCGCCTCGTGGACTTCCAAGCCCGCCGGCTGCTCTCGTATATCTTAATTAATGGGTGACTAAAAATGGAGGGAATCGAGCTAATCCCTGAAATCCGAGTTAGAAATTCAAGAGGAGACAGAAAGACGCACTCCGCATAGAAATGAAAACAAAGTAATAACCCGAAATGTAAAAGGGATAAACAAAAAACACTTAACACAATATGAGTAACTAAGGCTAAAAATTAGATGTTTCAAAACGTTACGTCAAGCCGTAGGTTCTAGCTTTTGTTCCTTTCTTGAACTTTATATCCTTGTTATCCGTTGAAAATTGAGTTGAGAGTAAGCTTCGAAAATTCTTCGAGATGATTTTTCTTTTTAAAAAAATAAGAAAAAACTGCGTTTGCTCCTGAAGCAAGGATAAATGACAATCATTAATTTATCAATAGTCGTGCTAAGCTTCCGAGATTTTTGCAAGACGGAGAAGTAAGTGAAAATCGAAATCAGTGTTGATATTTTATTTTTGTTTCAGTTTGAAAGCGGCAACCAACAAAATTATATCAAACATAAACTCTATTTTTACCTCACTCCGGGCGTTCACTCATGGGCCCTTGGTACTAGTTGGCAAAACGACAAATCCGCTAAATTGAAAGTGAAACTTTCACCGCAAAAAACCGTTTCCCGCCTGAAAGTGTTGCCGACATATACATTAGCCAGGCCGTTTTGCTTTACCTTCGTCCGTTTCACTCTAAAATCAGTGGGGTACCCTTCAAGGGGTCGTGACCCCTGCAGGGCCAGCTTCGAAACTTGACCTTTCCAGAAACGAGGCGAATTAGACTGCGGGAACAGCTGAACGAATAACTTACATGCAGCCAATGACGGACTGTTCATGTGCAATGATAGATAGATTGACAAATTGCTTTACGCATAGTGGAATCGGTTACTATTATATGGATCGCATTTTGCAATAGAGAACCACTATTTCTGGCTCATTTTAGAAATAACATATGAATCATCAGTTTCCCTAAGCCGAAATGTGCTTTTATAAGAGAGCCAGGAATTATGGTTCCTTATTGCAAAATGTAATCCATGTATTGGGTATAATTGCGTCGCCCCTCTGACGTACAAACATAACTGCATATTGAAATGAGCCTTGGCGTTCGTGTAACTCCATACTTTTCATGGTTCACGTGAAAATTGTGTCACAATCTTACGTCAGAGAAACGACAAATTGGACTATGCAAAAACGCACCAAGTCATCGAACCGAGAAGAAGAGGTCTGAAAGAGTGCGGCGAGGCGTGATAATCGACTATCGATATTAACCCAATTGAAGCTATGGTAAAACGTCGATTATTATAGTTTTCGTTTCGTTGATGATCGATCTTTTTTCATAGGTTAGAATGGCTTATCAATCGATACATCGCAAAGCGCGCCACGCCACTGTAAGACTGGAGTGTTATCCTTCTATAAGACTCAATGTTCAGGACGAGGTTTAATTAATTTCACATCTATAATATTATTTCTCAACTTTGAATTTTTGACGGGAGAACATTTGCGCCCGGTCGAATTCAAAACTAATTCCGACTCATTTTTTCCAGAATGCGACTTGATGCGTTTCTGTTAAACTTGGCCCATGTTATAGTTATCATGATACGGATTTAAATATTCATTACTTACTTTTTCAAAAAGAAAAACTTCCTCTCAAAGATTTGTCTTGGGTAAAATACGCTATACTCCTAGAGAGGGTAAGGTTCATGAACCCCACAAATCAGAGTTACTTAAATTTTGGCTTTTGTGGATTGCGGGTCTCTTTTCCGTAGATGGTCACTTAATATGGTGCAATGGTAAGGACGGAAATCAAATTGAGTGAAAATGGCTTTTTTTCAGCTTTCCAAAAGCATGGTTACATCCCAATGAGCGATTACGTCATTCATCGTGGGCGTCAGGAATCGCGAATCTAGATACCCTTCCGCGATGATGCAATAACTTAGTCTGTTGAGAGTAGCCGTCCCGGTGAGCCACCCTTCCCGTTGCTTAGCTTAAGTTTTCGCACGCTTTAAGTTTTAGCTTAAGTTTTGCTTAAGTATCTCCACGCGGATTCGAACCGATCCGAGTAAATGTTAACCGTGCATTTCAGGACAGGAACTTTATCGTTGGATAAGCTCTGTTACAATTATTCCGTGTGCATCAGACTTTACTAGTTGCGTTGGTGTAGTTCATATTCAAACCGAGAAGGCCTGTTGTAAGTAAATAATGGGTGTCAATTAATCTTTCGGGTGATAAATATTTGAAAAAAGAAAAAAATTAAACGAACTTTTATCGATGTTATCTTTAATTTTAGAAAAAAAAAGGTTATAAAAAAGAATATATATTTCTTAAACCCTTTCATGTTTCATTGGGAAAATTATATTCATCATAATAATGTGACAAAATAAAGATCGTAAGTAAAAAAAAGTTGATGACAGTTGATGTGTACAAAAGCACAAAGATTAATAAAGTGAGCGTTGATGAATGGCATAAGAATTATTTCTCCGAGAAAAATTATAATGGTTATGATGAACACTGGCAATCGTTATCTGCCGATAGCAACAATTCATTCGAATTTCCGAAATTTAAAATTTTCTTCCTAAACTTTCCAAAAGCTTCCGTTTGGACCTCATTACTGTATCCCCTTTGCTAATTCATAAATTTATGAATTCCTGAATTTATCGATAGCATGAATCCTCAAGTATAGCCCTCTTCCGTTTTACTCTGTACTAATTCAATCTGTAGTCTCGTGCAATAATGGATAGTTTTCGACTCCTCTCAGAATGATATAACATGTAGAAAGCTACAGAGTTGCAAATCGAGTGATCTAACCTCCACCTACTTTGAGATGCAAGTATTCACACGGGTAAAAACCCTTGGGCTCCAAACCAGCAAGATCATTTTACCTCCGCGACAAAGTGAAGTGCCGAGTAAACACCGGAGTCAGAGCTCTGCCAGGAAATATAATATCTTCAACGATAAGCCTCAACTGCGGTTGAATCAATTTTGACGGGTTTCACTCACTCGAATAGTTGTGGGTGGGCCTTAATTTTGTATATTTTGATCGAGAAACTCTAGTAGGTTTTGCCGAGCTTTTTCAACAATTTCCATTATTCCTACACAATAATAAGAAATCTAAAAAAATGTGCATCTGGATATACACACGCTGTATAAAGGAACGCGAGTCCGAGGACACAGTGTATCATCGCCCCGGGAATCCTGAGGATATTCGGCCTCCAGGTAATATCATTTACTGTACTAATTTGAACTTTTTGGTTTTTTTAGTGGGTGTCTATGCGTGTGTTTCAAATGCCACTTTCTGATTCTTTAAACAGATTACCTATCAACGAAAATGCATTGGTGAAGACTAGAAAAACGACATGACAGGAAACTTTAATGCCAGTTGGTTAATTGCAGGGGGTTGCTTACTCACATTGCTACACCACCTGACAGTTCATTTTTTAATTCATTAATGGACTTGTGTTTTAAACAGAAAATTTTGGATTATTTTTCTATAATCGCAAAAAATATCGAATATTTTCCTCAAATCACAAAGAAAATTCATAAAACTAATTCGAAAAAGAATTTGTGATCGTGCAGGGGTAAATGAATAAACCGTCCAATTGCATACGTTATAAGACTGATAGGTACGCAATACCAAAGGTTCTTCGGCTTTCTCCCCTCCATTATGTCAAATAAAAGAGTAATGGTCGTGATGCTGATGATTTTTGAATGGATATTGACCCGAAAAGTCTTATTTCTGTCTAAAAAATTTCGGATTTTGTAAAACTAAGTTTATAAAAATCATGCGCTCTTATCTTACTTAAATTATGCCATTATTAGACACGATATGAATGTAAGTACTGCGCAACTTATATCCTTTTAGAAATATCAGGAAAACGAATCATACAGCGGTAAATGTAAACTTCTAAAAAGACATAATGGTCTTGGATTAGCATTGGTTAATTATCGGCAAAAATACAGATGACATAATTTGCATAATCTAAATCTCATATGCTCTGTGTCAAACAAGCGTCTTAATATCTCGTTCAGAAGTTGATTCCCGAATTTACCATTTTATGAATCGTTCTCTATGTAAGCTTTTCGAGAGAAGACACGATAGGTACTTTTTTCCTAGTTCTGAACTTGTCCATTCTGCCGTGCTAAGGAAAAACGCCGTAAGAACATTCGAGAGTTGCCAAATTTCTTCGATAAAATGTTTATTTTTGAGGATAATTATGAATATTTTTCCGAAGAATTTTCAAGAACTTAAGTGAAATTGCGAATAAAATTATCTGAAAAATTGAAAGAAAAATATCTACAAATTTTCCCGAAAATTCGTGATTTACCAATGAAAATGTTGCAATGCCTAAAGGCTCATACGGCATTTTTCCTTAGCACGACAGCATTGGCCTATTTTTAAATCATTATCATTAAAAAGAATATTTCCGAGCTTTTTGAGCTTGCCAATTTCTCATGTCACACATAAAGTGCATAATAAGGGGAAATTCTCTTAAGTTTTTTTCCATTTCAACTGAGTCATTGGATTTTTACGACAAAAAAACGATTGAGGAAATTTTATAGTTTGACGTATGTGAGCCTGACTTGAATTAGTGCGGCGATGTTTTCCCAAACATTCAGTCTTTATATACTTACCAGCGTAAACTATCCCTCCCTCACTTTTAATGATTTGAACTTCTGATAGTGTCCCTTCATTTTACAAGAACCAAATTTAAAACGAATCACAATCGTAATAAAAATGATTACTTTCTGTGAAATTTGTTTAGGTAAATTGTATTTGTTCGCGGGAAATTTCATAAGAGGATAAAAATTTTGTTTGAGATATATTGCTCAAGAATGATGACAAATTGATCGAATGCGTGATGTTTATGAAGAAACCTTGCTTTTCAAGAATGACATATATTTGTAGTCAGGTGTGAAGTGGATACAACATAAAAGTGGATCACATCAATCAATCAGTCAATCAAATCATATCGTTAGGAAGTTCAGTTCACTACTATACATTTTCATTTGCGACTTTCATTGTAGAACTTTGACTCACAGACCAACAATACACGCATAAGCTCGATTATACAGCTAGGATTGCAAACAGTGGCGTGGCGTGCTTTGCGATATATCGATTGTTATGCCATTTAAACCTATGGAAAAACATCGATAAATAGAGTGTTCGCAGCGAACACCTAAATAATCGATCTTTTTCCATTGGTTTAAATGCCATAACAATCGATATATCGCAATTCACGCCACGCCACTGATTGCAAATTCATTTTTGTATTTCTCAGGACTGCACTACAACTAATTTTTAAAGTGACTGTGGTAATAAAAAACTGGTTGATAATTTTTTACGTGATCATTTATTTTATTTTTTTTTTAAAAAAAAAGAGGAATGGATATGGACAGATTACTTTTACACAAGACCCCGAACCCGTAATTGTTCCTTGCCGAACCCGTAATTCCCTGGTCCATTCCAGATTATAATCTTTGCAATCGGTGAAAATTCCCGTACCTTTACTACCCGGTTCTTTATTCCCGTTTGTAGCACTGCGAAGGCCTAAAATACCTACGGGAACCAATCAGAAATGGATTCACATTGTCTTGACTCTCAGTATGAAGGGACTCAAGCCTCTAGAAGAGGCCGTAGATTTATAACGAATGGACATTAAGAAGGGGGGGAGGATCTCGAACTGGTACCTTACGAGAGAGAAGAGAAGGAGCGGAGTTAGTGCCAAAATCAGGTTTCCAATTACCCTTCGCGAGATTGATTCATTTTATAGGGATAAAAAAACATGTCAATGTCTATTTATTTTATTCAGAGTTTTCCTCTCAAAATTCAGGAAAAAACTCGATTTAAGCTTTTGTAATTTTTTAGAGGGGGCTTAAAGTTGCCTCGCGGGGGCCTTAGGCCTGTCTAAAAATTAAAGAACGTGTCTTTCAGAATTTCTGGGGACGGACTGCAGGAGATTCATCTTTCGTTCAATCAATCCCATTCTCGAAAAATGTTAGGTATTGAGAAATGATACCCTGAATTTATGGAATATTAGAGGAAACTATACGACAAGCAGGAAGGTTTTTTTGTGGTTCTTTAGACGATCAGCTTAAGTTCGTGATTAGCGATCTGAAGCCAAGTGTGGCGAACACTTTTATTCAAGCACTTGATGAAACAATGCCGACTACTTTAAACGCCAGTGATTGTTTGTTTAGATGAGCGATAAGTTCGAAAGGTTTTTACGCACTGAAGAAGCACTTCATGTTGGAATCTGGGCTGAAATCTCACTTTACTCCACATTCATATCGACGGCTGAAGTCAGGAAATGCATTTTTTCCGATCGCGACGTCACAAATCTCCGCTCATGTTTTTTTTTTCCTTCTTTTGTGTCTTTTTTCTTCGCTTTCTTTTCGCTAAAACTTAAACAAAAGAACTCATCAACAATTTGGTTTGACATTTTCTATGAATTTTTTTTCACTCACGGAGAAAAAAACATCGTGTGTGGGACCCGAAGTTTAGGTCATATGGTTCTCTGAAGTTTTCAGATTGAGCATCTGAACACTTTAGGTCTAGCTGTCGAGGTTCGTATCACACATCTGAAACTTCAGTTCTTACATCTGAAGTACTTCAAATGTAAGAACCGAAGTTTTTCGGATGTGAAAACCGAAGTACTTCAGATGTAAGGACTGAAGTTTCAGATGTGTGATCCGAACCTCGGCAGCTAGACCCCAAGTGCGTTCAGATGCTCAATCTGAAAACTTCAAAGATCCATATGACCTAAACTTCGGGTCCCACGCACGAAGTTTTTTTCTCCGTGCTCATTCAAAAATATTCACAGAATCACTCATCCAAAAATATTCAAAGAAAATTTTAAGAAGACGTTTCACATGGTTGTCATCTAATAAATTGTCAGAAAACAACGCACGATCGGAGATGATTACACGTCCAAGGACCCAGCTCAACAAAGCGCTCTCACTCGTAGAGAAAAGGAATCAAAATTACTATCCTCTCAAATGAAATAAAACTGAAAGTGGTTCTACGTCAATATTAATCCCACCGTTTGCAAATTCCATGTAAAATTCTCGCGTGGCATTCGGCTGATTATAGCCGTAGGTATGAATTAATTTACCTCTGGCAAGGGTTAACACGAATCAGTATCATGCACGCTGTGATCGTTCTTTATGTGATCGCTTAAATAGATCTCCGTATTCCAGTATTTTACCCCGCAGGCAACAGTTGACGGCAACATCATTAGCGTTTGCAGAGTGATAGGTATACATATCTATACTTAGAAGTCAGCGATCTTAAAAACCAAATTGCAAGGAGAAGACACACACACAAAAAGGATTTCTTTACTGAAACTTCATTACTGAGACTTTTCATTACTGTAAATTTACGGAGTAAATTTCAAGTATTGGAGTGGATTCAATAGAATGTATTCAATGTTTTGTAAAGATTTTGACAACCTGAATGAATCAATTTGAATCACCTTTGATCTTCAATTGATTTGATTTAACGCAGATGTATATTTTGCCATTATACAAATATTAATACACGGAATGGAGTGGTTTATGGGCGGATCAATTCAGTATATTGATTTAGTTTTTAGCCAATGTGCAGCGGTTCACGGAGCGATAGTCGCCTAGAACAGCTAGTATGTACATATATATGTATGTGTTTAATCAGGCAGAGTGAACATCATGAAACAAGGGGATTTACCTACCATATTGGGAATTTGGCACTCTTGAGAGTGCCCCCCAGGATGAATTTGACTTAATGTCAGGAATGTCGGAGCTGAGTTATTACGTTGATTGGAAACTAGCCATTACTTAATGTTAAAAAATCGATGACATTTCGCATTTTCGCGGATAGGCTCGGTCTGCCAAACGGTTTAAGCGAGCGAGTAGCATGTGCATGAAAGGATCTGCATCTTTGGGAGTGTTCAGGACACCCAATACGCTTCGGTATTTAATGCAGTCATGAGTGGTTTTAGCGGCATTCCAGTCGTCCTACCTGTTAATTGGACGTATTTCTGTCAAACGGAACTAAGCGCCATCGGGGGAGGAAGGTATAGAGGGGGGCTTGGATTGGCGGAGGAACCGGGCGTCGGGCTCATTCGTTCCTATACTCGCAATGCTTTTCCATGGCGCTTAGTTCCGTTTGACAGAACGCGCAATCCGGGATTCTAAATTCCTTAGAGGGAACTCAAAATGGCGCTTAGTTCCATTTAGCAGAAATACGTCCAATTGTATGTGCATCCGAATGGCGTTATTTGGAATCGGAACTTTTAGCGGGATCAGATCATGAACATAATGATTGTCTAAGGACGTACCTGATAAAATGACTGTCATGCTCGAAAAGAATCAACTAACTCATCCAGAAGGTTATAGCAGCCGTATTTACGAGGTATGGTATGGAATATTCTGTCCGCAGAGAAAAATCTCAAAGTGGCCTCTGACCCGAAGCTGCAGGTACAAATGGGTCTAGTATAATGATGGAAAATAAAAAAAGAACAAAAAGGAGAAGAGGAAGAAGAAGTAGAAGAAGAAGAAAGGAATGCCAAGAAAATTTAGAATGTTAATGAAGTACGATGAAATATTACCTATGCTCTAAGACGGAAGAAGAAGTAGGCACATAGGTAATATTCGCGGTTGAGATTCGCTAATCGCAAGGTCGAGTGGGTCCGCGAAATAATGACCAACTCTTCCTCAGTAGTGGTGTCTATTAGAATAAAAGATCTTTCACGAACGAGAGATTTGTGATTTAATCCTATTCATTTATTTCCATGAAATATTTTGCAAAACAATGTACCATTCTCTGGAATCCAAATGCAATAAGAAATTTTTAAGTTGATATCGAAGTGATTATATAATTCAGAGTAAATTCATCGAAAAGAGGCCGTTCCAATTATGTGGTAGAGTCATGAATATTTTCTCTTAAAATTCACACATAATTTAGATCTTATTGGGAGTGAAATCCTCTGAAAAATTGGAGGAAAAATATCGACAGATCTCCCTGAAAATTCGCATCGCATCAAAGGAAATTCGGCAACGATTGAAGGCTCATACCGTCACCTTCCAGGCAAAGTATCACAAGTGCCATGCGACGTTTAAAAATTTCCGCCGCCATTATATTTTTTTACAGAGAAATTGTTCAACGAACCTGTCCGAAAATTACACCGAATTTTCTTTGTGCTGCCGATAAAATTTAGTGAAATTTTCGAACAGATTCAACCAACAATTTCTCAGTAAAAAAATAAAATGGCGGCGGAAATTTTTAAACGTCGCATGGCGCTTGTCATACTTTGCCTGGAAGGTGACGATACGGCGCTCTTCCTTAGCATGGCAGAGTATAGGAAAAGAGGATTCCAGCAGAAAATGTGGAAATTATTATGCTAAACTTTCCGATTTTCAGGGGCTCTTTTTCCAATTGTGGCATCCGCGCAGCGACTCGCGAATTTGCGAAAATAAAACTGGGGCCACCATGACCTAGGATCCTCACGGTCACGACCCGTGAGGTCAGCCGACGGCTGCGACGCGGCGTGACCTAAAAGGCACACAGAGTGAATCTCCGTGTCAACTTTCAGTCTCCCGCCAACTCCCGCAGTCCCGCCATCGCGGCATACCCAATCGCACCTCCATGCCCCCTTCGCAGTTTCCTCCGCTTTTCCGCAGGGTCTTCCGCGACTCTTGTCACCCACGACGAGTCAACTTGACATTTACTCATAAGTGGGCATAAAAAAGTGGTAGTGCAGTTCCGTTCGTAAAAATCTGTGAATCCAGTTTGTTTAAAATATTGCCGGTTTGGAAAACGTGTGAAATCCCTTCCAACGGATAATTAGATTCTTCCACGCGGTAAAAAAAAAAAAAAAAAAAAAAAAAAAAAAAAAAAAAAAAAAAATTGCAATATTTGATCATCTACCTGGCTGATTATGACATCTATACTAAAAATCGTGCTTGGTTTAATCTTCCTCGTGAGATAAAAAATGTAGACTTTATCAGAGATTTTGATGATTCTACCCCATTTTTTTGGCGCAAAAACTATGTAAAAAGATAGCTTTACTTGTCGTCTTTTTTGCCAGTGGAGTAAAGGACTTTATTAGCGGTTACCATTTCATTTTGAACGGGGGAAAAAATGTTAAAATATACGAATTGGGAAATCCTCATCAGACTTTTTCACATAGAAATCGCAAAAAATTAAAAGAAAAAGAGTGAGTGTTGGAATTTTGCTGGGATATAAAAGTATTTTTTTATTGACGAAGAACGTAAAATGTAAGTGTGCAAGGTATGTACAACATGTAAAACTAAAAATGGACGGAAAGTTTTGAGGCATTTACTAAAGTACACTGTAAGAACGTACCTTAAGATCGCGAGGTGGAATTTTTAAGCCACAAATTAATGAAGGCAGTGCTTCCTTTGGGTACATAAAATTCGTATATTTTAATTCATTTTTTTCCCTATAAAAATTTAACCCTTGAAATTTACGAGATTTCTGTGTTTTTTTACGGGTAATTGTTGATAGGAATGACTAAAGATTGTTATAAAAATCGGTTATAAATGTGCGAATTTTATCTTCAAGTGCTATTTAGAAGGTGACAATCAACATCAAGTTGCACGCTTAGTAGTGTCCGAATTGCGACACTTGAAGGATTAAAAGCTATCAAGTTCTTGAGATGTTTCGAGACGTGATAGGTAAGCATAATATCTTGCTATTTAGTCCTTTTAGCGCTTGAATTTGGAGTGGTCGAAAAGTAGGTGGACGTTATAGTCTGTGAGAAGTATAAAAAATATATTTATATGCATATTTTTTTCGAGGACAACATTTTTGGATTTAATGGAAAGGTGTGCAAAAATTAATATTTTCTCTAATTTCAATTTTTCACTGGGACCGTATCGAGCAGGAGATGTCTCGCTATGGAAGCAGCCATAAACCTAATGAGATGTTTAAAATGCAAATATTTCTCTGAGGCGGAGGCATGCAACTTTTTTTTGGCAGGGAAATTTTTCTAAATTCAACAAGCGTGATTAAGTGCGAGGGTATTCCTGAATGTGTGCTCTTCATTCCTAAAGTTTAGTCCAACCCTGGAACTCTTCATAACATCGACCTTTTTTTCAGTCAAAAGTTTTTAAAACTTGACTTTTGGTCACTGCTTGCAATTTTGAAGTTTTTCGCTCATACAGCCAGCGGGCTTTGGCTGATGATTCTTATAACTTTTGGAATGCCTGTCAGAGGAATTAGAACTTTAGGAATAAAGCACTCTTTATCTCACCCTTTATGTTAAATTCTGCGTAGGGTGCTTTCACTCTTATCAGTACAATCGCAATTTTGTCCCGAAATTAATCCATATTGATCGTGAGAAAAATTACAAAAAGAAATGCCCGTTTGTCCCTTCTGATACCTTGATATCATGGGGGAGAAAAGAACGGCGTGGTGTCACATCTTTTCGAATGCGTACATGTATAATTTTGCAATTTTTGAGTGCCTCAGTGTGTGTTTGCGCGTGCACGTAGGTATGCGTGTGTCGCACGAGGCATCAGAAATCTCGAGGAAACATCCAGATCCATAACTTATGTTTTTAACGAGAGCTAATCTCTTAATATTTGTACCTTCTTTTTAATTAACTTTGTGAAATTTTAATTTCGTGTCAGAATTATTCCTGAACATCTACCGGGGAAACTTCTATTATTTTTTGAGCATTGACAAAAAATATTCTCTACGCTAGACTGTAATCTTCTCATTTTCCTGTAAAGACACAATTTTTTTTTTTTTTTTTTTTTTTTTTTTTTTAAGAAAAAATTACAACTTGCGTGTGGCTCTGCGCCCGAGGGAGGGGAGGGATGGTGGACCTCTTACCTGTATAATACTCTTTAAGGCAAGCCGTGCTCTCTTTTCTATTGGCCTGGTCTATCTACGATCAACGGTACGTCAACAGCTTCGCAGAATAGTTTAGCAATACAGGTTTATAATGGTCATCACGATGCGGGTATTGTGTCATCCAAGCTGTATAAAGGCAAGTAGAATTGGACGTATTTCTATCGAACGGAACTATTTGCATTATGATATGAGCCCTGAGACCCATTAGAATCAATGCATAACAGGGCTCACGTCATAATGCACATAGTTCCGTTTGATAGAAATTCGTCCAATTCAGATGTCAAGTCCGTTCGTCACTTGTCTTTCTCCTGCTGTCCTATAGCACGCACAAGTCAAGTTTCTATCGTGCGTTGTTGGGTGATCAGTGTAACGTTGCGAAAAAAAACCGAGGGATATGGTGTTACTTTGGATAATCGGATCATTTGAGACTCATATTCATATTTACATGTGAATCGATGGATAGATAAATTAATTACGGAACACATAGCGTATACTGCGCAAGCTGCATTGTGTTTAATAGAACGAGGTTATGGAAACTATGAAAAATAACTCATAGTGAGACAATAAAAACAAGAGAGCCGACTCTAAATGCCGACTCTGGTAATGAAAAGCATAAATATCGGTTTTAAATCACGTCAATTTTTCGTTACTGTTATTATAACTCAAATAATCATGAAGAATTCGCTACAATTCGAACGAAATAGATGTAAGTAATCGTTAAAGGCACGAGAGATCATAGTCACAATCCTCGGAGGCAAAATTTACAAGACAGTGATTTCTGTTAAAGTGAAAGTAACATCGGAAATTGAGACCTTGAAGAAAAACTCTCTCTAACTAATATCCCGAAGAATAAGTTATTGCAATAGTTGAGTTGAATATTGTGCCAAAAGGCGTTGAGTTTTGTTATGAACCGGTAATTTTTTGCTCTGACCGTGGCAGATAAGAATTTTTAAAAGTTTTCTCTCGCATCTAATTCTACAAGCTACCACAAGTTTCTACAAGCTGCTACTAATACATGCTTCAAGTCGCATCGTCCGATCTGGTTTGACATTTTTTTAGAACACTCCGCTGGGCTCTGGAAAACATTTTTTTCTTCAATATTCTTTTTCACGGGCGATTATACTTGTAACTAAGATATATACTATTCACCTGTTCCCGATCCAAAAAGCACGAAAGTAGATCATTTTATCAAGAGAATGAGAGGCGATCATCGCTCATAACCTCGTTATTTTTGGAAGTTATAATATCCCTTAAAATTAGCACCTGATCAAGAGGATCTTCGAGCTAGGGATCCAATCAAACTGGATAGCTTCCGCCCTGGCTATCACTCTAATAGTTTTAACGTCACTTTTCGAGAGGTTCTCAAGTAACTCCTACTTATAAACTACGTCAAATTGCAGCGCACAATACCTTCCCAAAAAATGGGTGCCTATTTTCTTCAAGCGTGTTTTTTTTTTGTCATTTTTCCAGTGCAACTCACCAAATTTAACAATATTACCTATGGACACCCAAAGCAGCTGCCGTTCAATTATTCGTGGGTGTCATTCAAACATGATGAGAGACTATCACTTTATGAGTGGAAACAAATGTACAAGAACAAAAACGAAAAAAAAATATGCTTCAGGAAAATAGTCATGCAAAATTTTCGGGTGGTTGTTACTTTTTGCACTTTGACACAGTGTATCCGTAGGTATTGCTCGAGACCCCTCAAAGGAGAAGCTCCTGCCATAAAACTGACGGTCAGGCCGAAGGTCGTTCGGTTTCTTTTGAGTACCTCCTTGTAATTTCAAACAAAAATAAATTGTTTGAAATGCGCAGAAACATATAACTCTCAGCTGGTATTTTCCATTGACACGTGCTTGCGTTTCTTTCACGCCTTACTTTGCGTTTGTGCAAACCTGTAAACACTGCAACTCCCAGTCCGTACGTCAAAATAATTTCACAGGTGATTAAAAGTGTCATATCCAAGCGGGCTCAGATAAAACACAGGCTGTCCGTGAAAATTAAAAGCATGACCGCAAAAGTAATTATAGGATACGTTGCCAAAGCGCCAAAAAAATGTCTGCCCTCTAGATTATCCGATGTATGCACAAACGCTTGTTAGATAGACGAGTCCATTGCTGGGATAGGTAAGTGATTAGAATCGTGAATCGTGGACAGCTCTTTCATTCATCAACTCTTAATGGCTATCAATTTGACAGTAAACAACGAAATGGTGCTGGGTTCACACCATGTTGCGGGGAGATCAAAGCTACGAAATTCCAAAAATTATAATTTTTAAACTCTAATGAGTACCAGTACAAAACTGATTTCTCCCCCTTGTTTCGTGCAGCATTTCGGCCACTTATTAGTGTTTTTTTTTTCTTTTTTCTCATTTAACAGTAAATGAGACTCTTCGCGAAAAAAGGAGTCTTAAAATGTGACGTGAGCACTTTTCTGTTGAAAATTTTCACCTTTTTGTGACATACAGGCGGCTTCATCATCCCTCTAAGCTCTTCATTGGTATGTGTAACTCTCTTGGAAGCGATGGTCAGGTTCGATTTTTAGACATACGCAACCTTTTATAGATCTCTTGAGAGACCTTTAAACATATTCTTCCTTTCAAAATGACTATGATTTGGACATACCATACCATATCTCGGGCAAACTTACCCTTAATTTATCTCGAAATTTAAAAATAAGAGACATTTAAAGTGTAAACATAATGCAACTCATCGCGCATGATAGATGTCCACATTGCATTTGAAAAATGTAAGACGCGATGGCGTGAGTCGTGAACTCGCAATGCTCTTCTCTATGCTACTAGTTTGAAAAACCATTACGAATATGACAAACGCAAAGAAACACAATATGGAAGTAAAGCGAGGGAAAGGATACGCGTCAACGACGGCGCAGAGATACAACTATTCGTACTTGATAGACGTCCATGCTGCATCTGGAAAATTGAAGGCGCGATGACGCGAAGCGTGATCTCTCAATGCTCTGCTATATGCTGTCAATGAGGTGTCGTGTCGCCCTGATTCGGGAGAAAAGTTAGAAAAGAGGCCCGAATACGTCTTTCCTGTCTTCGGCTGTGTTGATTTCTTCTTTTTTCAGGTTCTTGTCTGATTCTTGTTTAGGATACATTTGCAGACCCACGTCTTAAAGTCCTGTAAACCGCAGCACTGGCTCGGTTCTTACGGAAATAATGGTACTTGAATGCGTCAAGTGGCTTTAATTTTTTATGTTTTTATAATGTCAGAAGTTGGTCTGTTACTTCAATACGTTCAATTTTGCAATTTTTACTCTGTACAATTAATAAACTTTGAACCTGAAAATAGCGTAAACTCGTGCTGCTTTGCCAAAATTTTCTGAGCCTCTCCACTTAGGGTACATGCCCTACCAGAAAATATCACATTACGCCCCTTTAACCAGCCAAGGGTCTACGCCCTTAGATGCGAGCCAGTCCTTCCTGTAGTAAAGAGCACTTTCTCAGTGATCTTTAAGTGTGCAATTAACTCTTTGTTCACAGGTTCAGGGTTTGGCGCCAGGCATTTGCAATGTTTCATGGTTTTCTTGGGTACGGCAATTGCCTACAGTCTCCGAGTGAACTTGTCCGTCGGAATTGTATCCATGACAACACCCAAAGTAGAAAACGGTACGACCATCGAGCCAGAATTTCCGGTAATTAAATACACGTTTTCTTCCTTTCTCATTTAGTTACTGTGTGCTGATAACAGGATCCTTTGTGTGATCTTGGAAGAAAACATGTTGACATTTGTGGCTTCACACGGAGGAAAAAACTTCGTGCATGGGACCCGAAGTTGAGGTCATATGGATCTCTGAAGTTTTCGGATCACGCATCCGAAAACTTGAGGTCCAACTGCCGAAGTTCGGGTCAGACATCTGAAGCTCTCAGCATATACCGGAGCACTTCAGATGTGTGACCTGAAACCATCGGTGTATACCCAAGTACTTCAGAAGTCTGGCCCGAACTTCGGCAGTTGGACTTCAAGTTTTCGGATGCTTGATCCGAAAACTTCAGAGATCCATATGACCTCAACTGCAGATCCCATGCACGAAGTTTTTTTCTCCGTGCAGGGTTGAGAAACATCCTCATATACATTATAAAAAATAATAAGCGAGCGTAAGTTCCGGGGTACTCACTAGCACTTTTCTAGGAGTCAAAAATGCACATATCATCAGGATAAGATGCGGGTAAATTATGTTCCAGTTGATCCCAAGAGACCAACCATGAGACAGAAATTCAATTGACGTATTACGAGGATAACATGTGAGAACCACGTTCCAAAGTCAAACCCTTGAAATTAGCCAGACTTCATACTGTATTATTGAAAAAGAATTGAAAAAAGGCGTGAAACCGTATGCGTGGTTTTGAACGAGGAAATATAACACTAGCAATGAAATCTAATTTAGTCTAATCCACCCCAACTTGAACAAAATTTACTATAGGCCTTGTTAAACCTTGCCTAACTTGATTTATTCTAATTCAGCCCACTCAACCTATAACCTTACGTGCAAAACCTCGGAGTCAATCTAGTCTCTCTTTAAGAGAACTCCCTCGGAGAGCATTTTCGTCAGTATAAACATTTTTAGAAAGTTTCCCACTCGGAGTGTAAGTGGCATGACGCTGAGTTTTTGTTCAAAGTTTCCGAGGTCTGTTCTTCCGATTGCACTGACCGATTATGAAAACAGTGTGGAATTACAGGTGCTGCCATGGGACGGGTCGATGAAAGGCACCATACTCAGCTCATTCTTCTGGGGCTACCTCCTCCTCCAGATCCCTGCGGGCCAGCTGGCTGAAAAATTCGGCCCTAAAGTCCTCCTCACCATAACTATCTTCATCAGTGGCTTCATCACCGCGCTTACCCCGTTTGTGGCAATCTATGGGGGCTTCCGTTGGATGCTTTTCACCAGGGTCGTCCTTGGAGCGGTCCAGGTAACATTTCATAGTTTTACCGTATGTTATCAGTGTCAACTTTTTTTTTTTTTTTTTTTTTTTTTTTTTTTTTTTTTTTTTTTTTTTTTTTGGCGGAAATCAACCAAGTGTTTAAAGAAGAGTTTCCATCCGCAGTACCTAATGGGTTAGTTGTGCTGGTCGCATAATTGTGTTTTGATGCTTTATTCTTGCAGATCAACTAAAAATAATAACATTTGTCCAAACAGCAACTTTCTACGTTGCTTGAAAAACTCTACTTATGACGTCATCCACCGTGGTAGTACATACCATGTTATGCTTTACCGCGGTGGATGACGTCAAAAACCCGACTTCTCATAGGACGATATCTGAGTTAATATTCAACGTAGGAAGTTGCTGTTCTGGTAGGTCTTCTTATGTTTCGCTAATCTACAAGAATCAACATCAAAACACGATTCTGTTACCAACGCAACTGGCCCATTACAAAAAATTAAGAGCTGAATAGTTGAAACGATCCCAATAAAAAATTAAATTGCTGAAATTTCAGCCTCATAAGCTCAAAATGACGAGCAAGTTATGAATATCCATATGTACTCTTGTTTGTTTATTACATACTTAGCTATGCGTAAACAACGTATTTAACGTAACAAATATTGTTTCTTAAACACATCTATCAGCACGATCAACATTAGATCCACATTTACAGTTTCTTAATCCCGACCTTTTTGTTCAGTGTTTGTTATCTTCTTCGCCTTTCACGTAAAATTTTAGAGATGAAACATTATCATAATACTGTAATTTGAACTTTGTGTGCCGGTTAATTCTCTTCCTTCCCTCAAACTTGGCAACGACCCAATATCTGAAAGATCTTCACTTTATCGACCTCGATTGATCAAAGGATCAGCGGTTGTATGAATGAGTGAACCTCTGTTGTCAAATTGAAAAACAAGATCCGTTGTCTCATTCAGACTTGCAGTGATAGGACATCTAGCAACTGTGATCTAAAAGAGGCTTTTTCCCGATGACTTAATGTACTTTAGTCTCAATGATAACCATATAAGTGGTATGTTATTCCTTTATTACGCTTGCCTTCGGCACAGGAAGACAGGACAGAGTTTTTAATTTCTGTCGACGAAGTAAGTTTAATCGAAGGAACTAGGAAAAATGAACATACTTGTGAACTTGTGTTTATGCATGTATACATGCGTTCTTAGACCTTTTGTACAATGAAAGTGACACGAAAAGAGTGTATGCATTTAAATTAAATATTAATGTATGCATTTGTATGTGCAGGGATTTCTGTATCCATCGATGAGTTATTTGCTCGCAAAATGGACTCCAACTCCTGAGAGAGGAAGACTTGTCACTTGGGTCTACAATGGTTTGTTTCAGTTTTGTCTTCCTAAACGATGTAGAACTTTTAATCTTAAAACTTTGGGTATAAAAAATTAAAAATCTCTTCAGATTGCTGTCTTCAAACGAAGCTATATATGGTAAAAAGTCCAAAGGAAAATTTCTAAGGTAATCCTCGGAATGTGTGATTTCCGAAGACAATATAACGTCTCTGCCATTGCAAAGTGTTTTTTTAAGGTGGAATTTCTCTACTCTATTTTTGTTCCTCAACACTGCACTTTATTTAAATTCTTGAAACCACTCTATCCTGTTAACCGTTTTAATTATAGTTTTGAGGAATTTTTTTAAAAAAAAATATGGTAACAGAATCAGGGTTTCTTCATTCCTATTGGAGAATGTTCAGGATAGCGCCATTGGGATTTTTATTAAGGGAATGGCAAGATTGGTGTAAACAATTTAGTGTTACCCGCATAATATATGATTCGCCTCGTGTATTCATTTGCTGCTTTTGAAACTGGTCACTGAAGTTTATAATTATAATGCGAACGAAATTGCAGTGCTCTTCAATGGATTCCTACTTTATAACGTAGCGCGTGGTAGTGAGTACTGAGTACTCGCCTTATGCTGTGTTCACTGTTTTCATTCATTTCTCGCCGTTCGAGGAAAAGGAGAGTATAGAAAATAAAAGGAGAAGAAAAGGAAAAGAGGAAAGTCGTAGTAATATCGCCGAGTGAACACTGGGATACGTAAAATTTTCCTGAAGAAACATGAGTCATTATAATCTTTTAGCATTACCGCTTTTTTGAACGAACATATATTTGGAGACTTTGACGCATGAGTAGAAAGAAGACAAACGCATAAAAACATCGTCGCCGGTATATATCAGGCACAAACACACTAAGAAATGTATCCTCTTCATTCAGTCTTTCTTTCCTTTCAACCCCTCCTCCCAAGAGTCTCCCCCCCCCCCCCATTCATCATCCCAAGCAGCACAGTACAACGAAAATATTTAAATAATTTCGCAATTTAATTCAATAACGTAAATACCATTAATTCAATGTTTGTTTCTCCATACATTTATTGTTTATAATTTTGTGTTGCATATTTTGCAGTTTATTTTGTGTTTAGCATCAATACGAGTGATTCTTGTGATGTAACATTTTAACGCCTGCTGTTTTTCAAAACCTTCTATTCTAACGTAAATTGTATAAAAACGGTGTGAAAAAAGTACGGATACTTGCCTCCAAAATGAAGGAAAGCTAAAGTTAGGCCGCTTTTAAGTTGACCAATTTTGCTTAAACTTGCATAGTTGAATTTTAGTGTCTGGTTCGTCATTTTTGTGCCAAAAAACCCCTCGATGTTAAGTTTCAGCAGATTCGGCCAATAAAACGGTGATAGAACCGCTTTCCGCCATTTTGAAGGCCACCATCTTTAATATATAGCGATGTTTTTCTTTTTTATTTCTATTCTGATATCATTATTCGTTCTTTTTTGAGCTTAAACCTCTTTGATGCTAGACCTCATTTAATTTGGCCAAATAAACAACCAAATTATCATTTTGCCATCATTTTGAATTATCTAGCAGCCATTTTGAAACAATGATAGGTCTGTACCTAGCTTGCGCCAAACATTGTCTTTTTTCAGATCTTTCTCTAACGAGGTATCACATGATGGGGGTTCCTATTTAAGATTCAAAAGTATCCCCTCGCCCCCGCCTATAAGTCCGGGGGAGCACGATCTCCATCACAAAATTTGCCCTCCTCCAATTGAGAAAATTTCGTCGAAACTGTACATCAATATCTGCATCAGCTCTCAAGATATTAACAAGTATCCATATATGAAGACTCTGCACTGAGATTCTCTCTATAGTGAAAAGATTATTCTCGGAAGTCAACATTCAGATTCGCTTGATAATGGCAACAACTGAGCAAGCAAAACCTAGTTTGACAAACTTGTTTTGCAAACTTTTGGATGCAGAATCCAGGGGCTATTAGGCTAATACACAAAATGCTCAAAAAGCCCCTCATCGATGATGATCATCAGGTAAAAATTTTTATTGACCTCTGAATTTGACTGTTGCTTCACTCGACTACATCACTTAGATTAACAGTAGAGGGTCTCTAAAAAGTATTAGCTCTTCATAGTCGTATCCCCGGTGTGTAACTACAGTCCTACGGATTTTACTTAATCCTGGTGCTTGGTGATTCGAATTTACTTTATTGGATGCGTGAGAAGGGTTTGCACTAATATGGTTTCTGTTATGGCCCCTCAGGGAACAATTTTGGTAATTTAGTGACGATGGCAGTTGCTGGGGTTCTGGCCGACAGCCGATGGGGTTGGCCCTCTATCTTCTACGTTTCCGGGGGTATTGCCATCTTGTGGGCCCTCGTCTACTGCTATGTTGGCGCCAACAATCCTCAAGACTCTCGAACAATTTCGGAAGCTGAGCGAAAGTACATTCTGAGCACCCTCCCTAGTAGCTCTACCGACAGATCGGTAAGCTTTCTTATCTTATCGTATACGTGGGATCACAAACCTATGCTGCTGTGCCAAGGAAAAACATCATATAAGCATTTAGAGTTTGCCAAATTTACTCCTACAAAACATCCATTTTTAAAGGAAATTACGTATACACATTTTTTTTGAAACTTTCTGACACATTAAAATGAATTGCAAGTGAAAAATTGGGAGAAAAACACCCACAAGTTTCTCTAAAATGTTTTATTTTATTCAAGGATATTTGGCAACACCTGAAGGTTCATACGACGCTTTTCCTTAGCATGTATACTAGAGTCACGGAACCTCGTGTTTGATCTGCGACGTAATTCTCGTTATATATTACTTTTTGGATGCATGCATGATTATTTTTATTTCACAAAGTTTGGTGTCATTTTGTACCCTCTCAAGAGTGTTTTCTGGAAAATGTGTAAGAAAGAAATTGGTTGTATTCTCTTAAAAAGATAACGTAGGAGCGGAAATTTTGAAATTGCTCAGTCGAGATATATTTTTCTGGTTTGCCGTCGAGATGTTGCACAATCTGCAAGAATTAAGTTTACGTCAAAATATTTAAAATTGAGCTTTTACCGCACTTACAAAGGTAAAATTTGAACTGTTCGAATACGATAAGAAAACCCCAAAATTGATCAAATGAATAGGTCGGAATACTGCTTTTAAAGGTTTTCAAACAAGTAAAATGCCCAGAAAATTTATTTGAAAGTTGTGACAAAAAAGGGCAAAAAGGCCTACTTCACTTCAAGCATGTGTGCACTGTTGGCATTGCCATAAAGGGAACGAATCTAATTATTCCTACAGAATCTTTCTCAATGGCTTTCTCCGGTTTATTCAATACTTAAATATTTTTATACGCCGTGAAACCTTCTTTCACAAATCAACAATGCATCTCATAGAAGCCAATTATTGACTGTATTTTAGGCGCAGAAAACGCCATGGAAAGAAATTGTGACCTCCGTCCCAATGTGGGCTGTACTTATATCGCATTTGGGTCAAAATTGGGGTTTTTGGACACTGCTGACTCAAATTCCGTCCTACATTACAAATATGTTTGGTCTTGACATCAAGAAGGTAAGTTTTGCTCACAGTATCATCAATAATAGTAAGAAAATTAGGTACCATCTTGACCCACAGTCTCCTCCTCTCCTCTCTCTGAGAAGTAATACTGCTGCTATATTTGTCCGTGTATCCTGTCCCTGGTAAAAATTGGCAGTAGAATCTGTGTTCCAAAATACCATAGACCTAAAGCCGGCTGTAAGATTTCCAATAGCTTCTGTAGCCGACTGTACAATTTCTTACAGCCTTGTTTAGCCGATGGCGATTAAGCAACAGCCAGACGATAAGTTTATGCTAAACGTTACTAAATACGGATACTAGGACTTAGTCAGTTTTTGGACTACCGCACTCTTTTTGTGCCGTAGTATCTTGATTCATTTTGCGAGGAAAGCTCCGTATTCTTGAAGGATGCCTGTCATTCTTAATATGTTGGGGCGCCTTCAATTTCTTATGATACTGTGCAATACCTCTGGTGTGAAATAGTTGCTTCAGGCGCCGTGGCACGCTGCGGCGCGGCGGGCGGGCAGAGAGCGCGAAACGCGCATTGGCGCCTACAAACCTAACAGGGATACTTCACGCGTTGCGCAATGCGTGAAGTATCCCTGTTAGATTTGTAGGCGCCAGTGCGTCGCGGCTCCGCTCTGTGTTAGGCTCTAATATTTAATCTCGCGGAGTCAGCGTTTTTCAACTCATGATTTTGAAATGTTTGCACACTCTGTATGGACTATTCTCATTTTTTTTATGAAAAAAAAAATATGTTTTAAAGGAAAATATATTGTGTGTTTTGTAAATATTATGGTAGTTTCGTATCAAACTTAATGATTTCCAAAGCACACGAATTTCTACACAATTTCTTATAGCCTTTTATTAACCAATGGCGATAAAGTGTAAAGCCCGGCGATAGGAACCATAGCCCGACTGCATACTTTTTCATAGCTTCGTATAGCCCGGCCATATGATTTGCTCCGCTTTCTACAGCCAGCTATATGATTTTCAATAGCCTTCTTTAGTCGGCTATAAGAACTCCTATAGTATTTTGAAACGCATAGCTCCTATCGCCAATTCTTATCAGGGGTATCCTGTATTAGTGTACGGGTTTGGACTCTGTGTGGTTCCGAGTGAAGGCGGGTTAGCTCGGGGTAGGGGTAAGAGTCGACTAAAGACTCTCGCCCTTACCGGTGGTATTAGGCCAACTTCGCTCAAGGCCAGGGACTAAGTCCCGACGTCGGAAGACGCTAAATTACCTTGGAACCTCGGGAACGAGGAATCCATGCAAACGGCATAGGCAGCCAAAAGTGTCAGGTGTTTGGATGACACCGACCGCCAGCTGGTGCGGAGCAGGAAACCTTCAGCGAACTGCAAAAACCAAGCAGAGCAGATCGTAAGTCAACTAACTCCCCCGGCCCCGGCCGGAGTTGATCGCCCACCGAGCGCATCGGTACCGAACTGGGGCAAGTCCAATCCCAGTTCGGCACGCTGAGGACGTGGGAACGAACCCGGTTCCGCTAACCTTTCGTATAGTTTGGCTTAATATAAGAATAAAGGACTTGTTTATAGCCGAGGGATGCAGTTCCATTACTTACGGCTTCAACTTTAATATCTTTGGCCCAGTTTAGTGATATTTAGTACCTAATTCAAATTATTTCGATCGAGTCTTGAGAAGGTTTGATTATTTCAATTATGGTTTATTGCTTCACATTTGAGTTATGTGAGCATTACAATTTTAAGCTAGGCTGAACTAATAAAATCATAAATGAATAAACTTTTAATTTACATAAATAAGTTTGGTTACTTAAATTTTCAATTCAATGTTCATAAAATTAAATTGTTTAATTCCAAAGTTTAACGCCACGGTTTATCTCTTAAAAATAGATGATCGTCGGAGTCTTCGGAAATGATGCTGCAGACGTTGGAATAATGTATTATATTGTAGTTGTCTTGGACAAATTTTACGAGGGAGGGTGAATTAAGAATTTAAACCATCACTGCACGCATTCCGACCTTACCGAGCCACGAACGCGATTAAAAAATAAAGAGTTGATTGAGTTGTTTGACATAATCGATCAAATCAGCGCAGAGAACCAGATCGCTATCAATGAGCGAATAGGCGCCGCGATCACGATAAAATCGCAGTGAGGTCACTCAATCGTCGCGGATAATTGCAGAGCCTCAAACTCCGTTCCCACAAATTAATGTCATGCGCTGTGATATGCAGGAAACTAGATGCAGCTCGGTGAGTGCGCTGCAATTCTGTTAGAATTGACACTTTTCGTGCCCTTCGGCGTCCTCAAAACAAATTTCATGCTCAAGTGTTGTAAACGGAAATGCTCACGGGGGAAATATGGAGAGTATCATGCGCAAATTGCTGAGAATACTCATTGTGTTAGTTTGTGGCGGGTGTCCGAAAGCACCCCGGGGCGAAAGGCAAGGTATGGATCGGTGATATATAATAATATGGTTTGAAACATTTTGATTTCACCTTGATTAAGACCACAAGAGAAACGGTATACAAGTCAGCTTTGATGATTAAATTATAAGCTTATTTCATTTTATTTATTTATTTATTTATTTATTTTTATATCTAGTAAAGCCTAATATCATCGCTCGTTAGGGCGTCTCTTTTCAGAGGTTAGAGACTGGGGCGGCATAAATTCATCTCTGGGCAAAAAATACTTATACAATAATAAATAAATAAAAATTACACAAATTAATAAATAATACATTGCAAGTTTTTGTTTTTTTAGAGTGGTTATCTGTCTGCACTTCCTTACGCATCAAGTTTCGTGCTGGCGCTTGTGTACGCAGCCATCGGAGATGCGTTGAACAACAAGAATATTTTAACTCGAACCGCGTCCAGAAAAATGTGGAACACCGTTGGTAAGCTGATTTGTCTCCTATAACGCCAACTTTGTAGGACCGTATAGTTTAGAAACTGCAACATGTACAACGGAGAATTTTAAGAGCTAATGAAGAGCACGGGGAGGTTTTTGATGGTCATCTGTCAATTAAGGAGGAGCCATAGGAAAGCGCGAATTCTTTTAAAAAGGCTATCGCCACCACACCGTAACGAGTATAAAATACCGGAGAAAATAATTATGGTTCTTGAATAATTCATGATAAACGGTAAAAGGGCTTTGGCTTTGAAGTTTTATAATATTAAACCATACCGAATGTAAGAGTCACCATACTTGTTTAGAGACACGAATCACTGAAACTGCTCAACGAAATATAGAAACTTGCTATTTAGAAACGAGAAAAGAATTTACGTGAAGATTGCAAGATGTGTGTTTCACCTCCTTAGATGAAGTGTAAGGGGTTAAGGATGATGACCTAAAGACCTAGATAAAATCTGAAGCAATATTTTTACAGAGGTGATGACTCATATCTAAGATTGATAGCTTGATGGCTAGGGATTGAATTGACTCAAACTAGTATAATCAGATTGTAAGTTTGGATATCAAATTCTTTTTTACTCTTTTGCAGCATTGTGGGGGCCGGCTCTCACTCTTTGCCTTTTGGCATTCTCCGGAACACACGAAACATTGGCCCTGTTTTTGCTTGTCTCCTCACTGGCTTTGAACAGCGCTGTCAATCTGGGATTCCTTTCCAATCACATGGATTTGTCTCCTAATTTTGCCGGAACCCTCATGGGTATCACCAATGGACTGGCCAATATTACGTCAATAGCTGGTCCTCTTTACGTGGGCTACATAGTTACTGACCCGGTAGGAGCACTAAAGCAGTTTTTCGACTGTCGATTTAGATTCGTGTTCATACTAACTTGTTCTTAAAACAACTCCTTTTCTAGGAGGGGCCCAAAAAATCTAGTTTGAATTGTGACCAACGGATTTTTAAGGTCTCGTTCAAGGCACCTTAAAAAGTGCGATTTTTTTAAAATCTCCAGTGAGATCTATTTATAAATTTTGGAAAATTAAATTTGCAATGAGTTGCGAGATTTAGATTATTTTCGACCACAAAAAATACAAAATACAAATTTTCATCATTTTGACACCGTTTTAGGTAAGAACGTAATTTCAAAAGCTCTGATATCTTTGCCTTGGTATTTTCTTTCTCGTGGCAAATCATTACATTCCCTTGCAAGGATCTATTTCCAAAGTGTACCTGTTGAATCACACACGAGGCTCGTAAAAATCATCCTCTGTACGATTCTTTGTCAAACGCTTCTTCAAGTCTCCCTTGATTACAACTCGAGCCATATGAGTCCTCCCTGTTTCACATCACGTTTCATAAGAAAAACGAGTCGTGAGTAATTTTAAGTTCTAAAAGCACAATACCTCCATTTGTAAAAAATTAAGGTCCACGAATGATGTGTCTATAACGTCTAAATCTGAACTCGATGTTCAATTTTGAGAGAAGAAAATTACGATCTTGCGTATCCTCTATTATAACTTTATCGCGACTTACTTATTCCCTCTTTGATTCAATCCAAATAATTTTTCCCCGCACTAGTTTTAATTGCGCAATACTACGAAAATAAGGCATTTGCCAATATTGAGATATTTCTGAAAAACAGCAATTAAAATTTATCAAAAATCTTATCGCTAAAATATTATATGATCCCTTTGTTCTCAGAAATCGCTCGTCCAGTGGCGGATAGTGTTCTTGACGTCTGCTGCTTTATTCTTCGTCGGAAATCTAATTTTCATTCTTTTCGGCACGGCTGAGGTTCAACCCTGGAACGCTCCTCAAGAGGAGGGAGCAGAAACTGAGACTGCATCCAAAGAGAAGGAACAGCAGAGCAATGCGAAGCAAATTTTGAATTAGAGGAATTGTACGCAGAAGCATTTTTCTCGTCTGTGCTTTAAAACGATGTGATACTGATAGCGTTCAACGCAATGCATTTTTACTACGCAATAGATAACTAGTTTTTAAGAGACTGTATTTTTGTCCTATCGAAGCTCCAAGCTCAAACGATTATGAAGAAAATTTTGATCCTTCAAGATTAATAGGAGTCAAATGTTTAAATTCAATGACTACTTACATCTGAATTTGCGAAACTCAGACTCTTTTGACTTTCATCTGAGGATGGCTGCCTACGCACTTAGAGAAAATTGAATTCATCTGTCGAAATATTAGCTTTTTTTAAATTTACATCACTAATTTCTGTAAATATTTCAAAAATTATTTTTTTATGTGTGTTTTCATTTAAGAGAGTAGGTTTTGAGAGAGAATCATATGATATTCGACGGATTAGTGCGGTTAAGGAACATATATACCTACGTCGGAATATGTCGGCCTGGATTCAAAACCGTGCCGCGTTTTCCAAAACCGAAACCGGGTTCAGTTGCATGGGCTCACCTACTTGCCAAAACATAGTATGCTATTCCAAGACTGCACTATAATTAGATAGGTACTTTTTTTGCGCTGTCAGTAATGTGCAATGCTGATCTAGATTCTCACCAAACTTAAAACACGCATTGGAAACGATACGAATACATCTTGTCTATCAGAAAAACTTTAGACTCCGTAAACCAAGAAATATATTTATTGCTTGGAAGAGAAAGTTCTTTTTCTTTCTTCAAAACTTAAATTTTATTTTAGAATGCTCAGCTCTTCTTATGTCACTGTTTGTGCTTGACACATAAAATAGTATTTATTTGTAGTATATATGTATATACATAAAAAAGTGTGCACGAATTATGGGTTAGAAGTACGCGATACTGTACATAGTTTATGTAGTGAACAAATAAGCTTCATTGTAATTTATTATAGAAAAAGGACAAGAAAATAAATAAGTTAATTACTTTTTACTTTTGTTCTTAAGACAGTAGTTCATTAAATGACTGTTCCTATGCATAAAAAAATGAGAACCCTCCAGGCCAGGACTACTGAAATTGCGGAGTTTGGAAACTGAAGTAGAGATGTATTATGGTAGTTTTATTTTGTGAAACTCCAAATTACAGAAACATATTGTAATTATGCCGGGTGAGATGTTTCTTAAAATTCCGTTCAAATGCAATCTCTTCCAGGCCCGCCACATCCCATCTCGGGCCCTGGTACCAGTTTTCTGGCCCGGGCCCCTAGCGCAGAGGGGGGTCCAGGGAGCCTCCCTCGAGAAATTTTTGAAATTTTAAATCTATTTGGACGCATTTTGAAGCTCTTATGATGGAGATTTTCCATCAATTTCTGCAGAATAATTACGCCTTTTTTTTACTTTCAGCACCAAATACTTTCGAATTGTTGCATTCAAAACATCTATAAATTTTTTTTTGAGGGGGGCAGATGATACTTTTCAATTCTAGGGGAGCCGGGCCCCCTGGACTCCCCTTTCGTACGTCTATGGCAAGGGAGTTGAGCCATTGAAGTCGAGGATGCCCAGACAGGAGGCTCTTAGCATCCGACAACGGAAGAAAATGAAACGCAGTTACTAAAAATATCATTCTACATATACTCAAAATCTTGAAAATAGAAAGAAATCTCTAAAAAAGTAAGAAAAATTTTATAGTGCCCTAGCGTGTTTTTGAAACTTTATTCACCTTTTGCGGCATTTTTAGGGTAATTTTTTCACTTTTCCCTACGAGACAAGGGTTACACATGAATTCGTAGTGGTTTGTCACCTGCGTCACGGGCCCCTCCAGGACCCGGGCCCCGGTACCAAGGACCCAGTATCCCCCCCCCCCCTTGTGGCGGGCCTGCCACAAATAGAATATAATTTGCCAGCGCCTCATCAAAAGTTCACATGGAAAACCTACTGTCAGTTAAAAAATATCCTGGCTTAAAATTTCTTCACTACACCTATGAGTGTGAAGTTGCTATTTTTGAAGAAGCGGGTTACTTTGTTCCTGCGAAAAATAGTTTTTCATAACCCGCCATACAATGCTCTGGTTTCTAGCCATCATCATTTTCCAATTTTGAAGATTTGACTGGAATGAATTCCCCTTTTTCTGAGTTTCACAAAAACCGACAGGAGTCAAGATAGCATTTTAGGCCGCCTTCTTGGGTTTATGAATTTTGGAAATTTGACTAGAAATTTGAGTGTTCCGTCGATAAATACCCCATGATACCGAGTTTCACCGAACTCGAACGAACAGAAACTGAGATAGCATATTAGGCCACGTCTGCTATCTTGGAATTGAAAAATTTAAAAAAATGACTAAAAATTCGAGTTTCCTGTCGAAAAATACCCACAGACACCGAGTTTCAGTAAAATCTATCAAACAGGAGCTGACATAGCATTTTAGGCTACGTCCGCCATCTTGGATTTGAGAATTTTCAAAACTTGACTAAAAATTCGAGTTTCCTGTCGGAAAGTACCCCTGCTTCCGCGGTTTACAAATCTCTATAACGAACAGAAACCGAGATAGGATTTTAGGCCACATCCAACATCTTGGAATTGAGAATTTTAAAAAATTGACTAACAATTCGAGGTTCCCGTTGACAAAAACCATATTTTGCCGCGTTTCACAAGACTCGAACAAACAGAAACCGAGATGGCATTTTAGCCCACGTCCGCCATCTTGGATTTGAGAATTTTAAAAAATTGACTAAAAATTCGAGTTTCCCGTCGAAAAGTACCTCCTGACACCGAGTTTCAGAAAAATTCATCGAACAGGAGCCGAGATAGCATTTTAAGCCACTTTATAGTCATTTCGGATTTTCGAATTTTGAATTTTTTGAATTTTGATTTAAAACGCGTGATACCCAAAATCGAAGCTCAGATTCGGATTCCTCGTAAAAATTCGATGCGATTTCATGTATCATACCCTGACACCGAATTTCAGAAAAATCCATCAAACAGGAGCCGCAATGGCATTTTAGGCTACGTCCGTCATTTCTGATTTTTGAATTTAAAAAAATTGACTTAAAAAGGCGTGTTACCCAAAATCGAAGCTCAGATTCGGATTCCTCGTAAAAAATCGATGCGATTTCATGTATCATACCCTGACACCGAATTTCAGAAAAATCCATCGAACAGGAGCCGCAATGGCATTTTAGGCTACGTCCGTCATTTCTGATTTTTGAATTTAAAACATTTGACTAAAAAGGCGTGATACCCAAAATCGAAGCTCAGATTCGGATTCCTCGTTAAAAATCGATGCGATTTCATGTATCATACCCGAGCATAGCGTGAAGGGAGGAGACGTAACGTAGACATACTGATTCGAGCATATGAATGCAACGTGGCAACATGGGTAGTGCTCAGTGGGTCAGCGGAGGAGGAAGAATAAGAATTTATCGTGAGGTATTCCTCGGGACGAAACCGGAATGTTAGCGCCGGCCGGCGCCTCACCGTTCGGTTGCATCTCGGGCGACCGGCGCGGCGGCGTACTTCAAAAGGGGAGTATGACAGAATTTATAAGCGTTGTTTAACCTCTTTCCTCAACGCTATGATAACATATGATACATGATATCTCATCAATTTTTCACGAGAAATCCGAATCTGAGCTTAGATTTTGGATATTACGCGTTTTAATCTATTTAAAATCGTAGGAGAAATTACAGAATTGTCCTTGAAAATTGATCACACATCAGTGTTTTTTTACCCCGTTTTTCTTTTGCGTTCACGCAGGCCCGCCACATCCCATCTCGGGCCCTGGTACCAGTTTTCTGGCCCGGGCCCCTAGCGCAGAGGGGGGTCCGGGGAGCCTCCCTCGAGAAATTTTTGAAATTTTAAATCTATTTGGACGCATTTTGAAGCTCTTATGATGGAGATTTTCCATCAATTTCTGCAGAATAATTACGCCTTTTGTTTTACTTTCAGCACCAAATACTTTCGAATTTTTGCATTCAAAACATCTATAATTTTTTTTTGAGGGGGGCAGATGATACTTTTCAATTCTAGGGGGAGCCGGGCCCTCCTGGACTCCCCTTTCGTACGTCTGTGGCAAGGGAGTTGAGCCATTGAAGTCGAGGATGCCCAGGCAGGAGGCTCTTAGCATCCGACAACGGAAGAAAATGAAACGCAGTTACTAAAAATATCATTCTACATATACTCAAAATCTTGAAAATAGAAAGAAATCTCAAAAAAAGTAAGAAAAATTTTATAGTGCCCTAGCGTGTTTTTGAAACTTTATTCACCTTTTGCGGCATTTTTAGGGTAATTTTTTCACTTTTCCCTACGAGACAAGGGTTACGCATGAATTCGTAGTGGTTTGTCATCTGCGTCACGGGCCCCTCCAGGGCCCGGGCCCCGGTACCAAAGACCCAGTACCCCCCCCCCCCCCTTGTGGCGGGCCTGATCTCTTCAAGTGCCTTAGGTGAGGTCCTCAGGCAACTATCTCTTAAATTCACTGGAACTTGATGCTACAAATCACTAAGCCATTTCAAAAATGTCGCTTCAGACCAATGAAGCGCTCATAAAAGGCCTCTCTCTAGCGTTCAAACAGTCGCATCAAAGAACGAATTTTGCATCCCGCGTAGCTTTGCGGATTGCAGTCTGCGAAGTTTGGAGGCGCATCAAGCTCTTTGAGACTATCGAGAGTGCTCATGAACAATGAAACCAATTTACTTTGATTACTCCTTTATGTTCTCCCGAAGTTATTTGTTCCCGAGGCAGGAGAATTTAATGCATTTTACTGCATTCTCGTGCATGATGAGTTATATGTACTACTAAATGCTCACAGTGGAGTTTGAAACCCGAGTCGATGGAACCTAAATGTGAAGAGCTTATATTTCGAAAAATAGTGAGCGCTATTTCTTGGTGCTATAAGTTCTCAAGCTGAAACGCAAGTTTTTAATTGCCCTTACATTCCAATGTTAACAATTTAAAAAGCATCTTCAAAACCTCTCTTGAGCCATACACATTTCATTTTCTTGTAAGTGCATTGAAATTCCTGTCATTAAAAGAGCTCAAAGGAGATTTTGTTCTATATAAGTGCGTTGAGCGCACATTGTGTGAGAAATTTGATTGAAACGTTGTAGTTTTGTAAAATTGTGCCGGAAGCATCTATCACAATGTATTAGGCAAAAAACATCTCACTGTGCGCTAAAAAAAACAATTTAACGCTGAACCCTAACACTTTAGGTAAAATGACATCAACCTCAGGCCCTAGTTTTCTTCTTCATTTTCCTCTTCATCAGCTCTGCTTCTTCCTCCTCTCATATTCGCCTCTTCCTTTTCTTTTCTTCTTGTTCAGCCTGTGTTTGTTTTCCTTCGTCGTCTTCTCCCTCTCCTTCTCATGCTTCTTCTTCTTTGTCTTTTTATCCCTCTTCTTCTTCTTTGTCTTTTTATCCCTCTTCTTCTTCTTCTTCTTCTTCTTCTTCTCTCTCTGCCTCTCTTTCAATTTTGGACACTGTGGAAAAATCTTGAATTATTATTTTGAATTACAGCGTCGCTTCTTTCCGACAATTTTTTTTTTTTTTTTTTTTTTTTTTTTTTTTACTTAAATCCTTACGGATTTAACTTAGTCAGTTTTTTTGAGTGAAAGAAATGTTGTTTTGCTATCGTTTTTTTTAAACTAAAACTTAACGATAAACTAACGTTATCGTTCGGTTTTTTTTGAGTTGAATCCTTACGGATTTAACTTCAAAAAAAAAAGAACCTTTGTCGACACGGAACGACGCTTAAAATCGAAATAATCTCTCAAGAATTTTTTTTTGTTTTCAGTGAGTGCATCCTCGTCTGGCACAGTGTCAGAAGTCACAAGACCCGAGCTTGTGAAACGAGGGTTAAACGAACCGACAAAGTTAGTTCCCTCGTGATAAATGAAGTCGTGCAACCCTGCGGCAAAGATAGCGCGAGCATGTTGCCAAACGCTTCACATCGTTTGCGGATCCATTGTTTTCGCGTAATCGGGGAATGGCTGGAGGTGAAATTAAATATTCTTCCCTATCTGCTCGGTTGGCGTCAGGAAGCATCATTGTTTCGCACAAGTGCAAGGAGAGGAAAATCAAGCGGCTCGTTTTTCGACGAAAATCCGTCTGAACTTCAGCGGTTAAATTGTTACGTGTTTCGAAAGTTGTTTGTCCATGTTCAAGCCCCTCCGAGACTTAAATGTAGTGCTGGGCATTTGCTTCAATGTTTACGTTGAGTGGTTGATTTCAGTGTCGGAGAGGGCGGCATCAAGTATGAAAATATTCGAGCCTGTTCGACGTTTTTTTGGAAATATTTTTTATGCGCTTTTGAGAGGATGCTTCTCGGTGTCTAATGTGTTTTGCCCCTCCGAGTATGCTTTGGATGGTAAGTTCTTTATGCAAAATAATTTAATGAGGATGGCTCTTAAAAGTAATCGTGTGGTGATTATGCTATAAGTTGTATTTACCTGTGAGCTGTGTAATGCTAATACATTAATTGCTATACATAATAGCAGAACGTACCGTGATCTGCGAGCTGATTATTGGAATTGATAGAGAAAGTGGTACATAAAAAAGCCGATGGACGAATACAGCGATCCTATAGGTGAAGTCGGGTGATCGCAATGAACAGAGGTCAGTATTAGGCTGTAGCTAGTGGTATTCCTCAAGAGACCTTACACAGCTAGTCCATCATTTTCCTGCTCAGTCTATGACAATCTCCCGTTTCAACCACTATGATCACTGCATTTCCCTTTTGTCTTATTTGTCTGACACTTCGTCTATAAATTTTGATTATCCGCCAGGTGCACGAGTTTAGAGCTTACCTCTGCGATCGACATGTTGATCAATTCCAAATTTACATGAGCTCATGAGCCCCACCTGATGTTGCAAGGTTGTGGGATAAGTGGAGGATATTTTACACGGGTTCAAATGGAAGGAAAATTCTAATTTTCCAGCACTATCTGACAACAATGACCCCATCGAAAAATCTGCATACATGAACACGTTAAACCATACCGCAAATTTCATGAGAAAATGTGGCCTACATTCATTCAAATTTACCTGATGTAGCTCAATTAATTCAATTTCACAGCACGAGGGCAAACTTTCGTAAATTTTGTAAGGTTGAAACGATTATTTTCCATTCGCCGCCGTTTGGAAACATTTTGTAACGATGAAGTCTTACTGCTTTAGATTAATTAGATTATTAAAATAAAGAAAACGTTCTCTTCGGTATACTTCTACGTTACGCTGGTAAGATACACGTTGTGTTGTGCCAAGGAATTTTGTATTAGGGTGGGTAAAATGCAAGTCATGCCGACAAAATTTTTCATGTTACGATGTAATATTTCTGGTTAACGCGGCCAAAAATATTTCACCTCAACAAAAAATCTCTCGTCACGAAATCGGAAGTTGTGCGTGATCTAATAGGTTACCTCTTGGCCGCGATGAGTATTATTTCCTTTGTGCTTTAAGAGGCTGCCACAGAAACGTTTCTCTTTCGTGTAATCTATACAAACTATCTACAGTGCTCTAAAATTGAAAATGATAGAATTACAGCCCGAAAAATTGCGTTAACAAATCCTTTCAATTTTCGAAAAATTGCAGATTTTATAAAAGGCTTAGTTTCCGTGTGAGGTAAGTGATCATGCAGAGGTGTGGTCCAATGGTCAGAAAATTTTTTTATGAGGTTTGAGAAGGACAACTTCCATGGACTGGTCTATCATGGACCTCCTACCCTTGTAAAAAAAAGGTTTGCCCTTGTCACTGAACGACCACATGTGACTCATCAACATGTAAAGCTTTGACGCCGGAACTAAAATGATGACACCTCAAAAAACTTCTGTTTCCGCATTGAATGAGGAAGTGCGGAGTGAGAAAAACAATGAAACCGTAAAGTTTAAATAAAATCATCAGGAGCCTCGAAATATAGTTTTGAAATTTCCTCAGCTGGCACCGTAGAATAGTGCCGTCGCGTCAGAAGCAACACACTGTGCCCATGGCACAACAGTTACTCAAGTAGTTGTACGTTGCACTCCAATAGTTACATCTATCGGCTACTCAGAGTAACCGAGATCTGCTACTACTCACAACATTCACAGTGCCAGCACTAAATAGTTTCGGAAACCTGATTCACGTATTTTCTCTTGGCCCTTCTAGAATCTTGCTCTTAAAATATATTTATTGCGCCAGATTAAACCGTATTCTTCACGCCATCGGTGAGAGAAAAAGTTCCTTAAACATATATCGACGGTGTAAGTTGGCAATCACATAACTCGTTTGCAGTGTCTGAAAATCTCCGCTTCCATGTCATTTTTTTAAAGGAGAACAAATTGACATCATTTCTTGAGGTTTTTGCAGGATTTTCCTTCGTACAGAGAAGAAAAATCACGGCAGTTTTAAAGAATTGCCGTTGAGTAGTTTTCCGTTTAAAAAATCAAGTATGACAGGAGGTCTGCGACGTCGCAAACCGAGATATGTGATTGCCGACTTACACCGTCGATATGAAAAATTCCGTAGTTCATATTGAACGCTGAACTTTTTCGGTTTAGGTGACCCAGGTTATTTGCAAGTCATACAAACCGGACTTCGTGTAGCCATAAAAACGCTCATATTTTTTACCGAAACCTTTGGTCACCCGAAGAATGGTTTGATTTCAAATTACCGAAAACTTCTGTAACCTGGACAAAAATCTTTGGCGTTCCATATTATTAGCCAGAGAGATCAGTCCTTGTTGCCGAAATTTTTTTCTGCGTGTATCCCAGTTTTTTTCGCTGATCCCATCAAATACCTTCGCTGTTTCAGAATCACATTTCGGTGCTCGTCATGGGCAGTGCCTCATGGCTTTCTTGGGAGTTGCTATCGCATATTGCCTTCGCACGAACATATCAGTGGCAATTGTCTCCATGACAGAGAAGTCCAGCTTAAATGCAGATGCTCCGGTACTGAACTGAACATCTCCTAAATCAACACTCAACAGTGGCGTTTCATGTTTTGCGATGAATTGATTCATTTGACATTTAAACCTGAGATTTTCCCTGTATCCTCCTTTCCTTTCCTTTTGGATCGATTATCAGGGTATTTGCAAAGGACACATTAAAAATAGGATTCTTTACAATACCTTCAAAATGGAAAATATCGATAGCCATTGATCGACGGCTTTTTGCCGGTGAGATTACAAAAATACGGATCTCTACTACGTTATTCAAAAACTTTAAGATATTTTCGGGCAGATTTGCAACGTTGCAAACCGAGATATTGACGGTGTAAGTCGGCAATCACATAACTCGTTTGCGCTGTCTGAAAACCTCCGCCACTATGTTATTTTTTTAAAGGAGAACAAATCGACATCATTCCTTGAAGCTTTTGCAGAATTTTCTTCGCACAGAGAAAAAAAGAAGAAGTTTTAAAGAATTCCCGTTGAGTAGTTTTCCGTCTAAAAATAAAGTATCATAGGAAGTCTGCTACGTCGCAAACCGAGTTATGTGATTGCCGACTTACACCGTCGATATGTGGTTTGGTGGGTTCGCCATTGATAAGGAGCCTCTATTCTCAAATACATTCGCCCGGGAATGAATTCTTAAAAACTTTCAAAGAAGGGAGATCACTATATAATGTAATGATGAGAGTCTCTGCTTCTATCGAGTTCGCCTTCAATAATCGCGATGGCAATATGAGCGGCTCGGCAGCATACGAATAGTTGCGCGCAGTAGTATTGACAATTTCCTGTCCCGGCAATGAACACACGTCAATTACGCCCCTCGCTGGGATTAAATCATGAGTTACTTGAGAATGGTTGTCTTACAATTATTTAAGTAGAATTTTCTTTCAGTAGATGACGGCCGCAAAGCGGCCACAGACCGCTAGCTCAATCGAAATTTCTCGCATTTTTCAAGCGATAACAATTCGAGAAAAACGAATTCAACAATACGTGTGTTGAACCTCAATTTTGACAAGCATCTCCAAAATATCCACGATGACGTCCAAAAATATCCTTCCGCCGCGGGTGTACTTTCGACCGTACGACTCTTCAGCGTAATTCATGGTCCGTGCAGCCGTTTTCAATTTATGTAGTAAAATATCCATGGTGGGACGGATATTTTCGGACACTGTCTTGAATTTCTTGGCAATTTACGTTTAAATGAGACCTCAAAACACACAAATTTAAATTCTTCTCTCGTAAGTTTTTATAGCTCACAAAAATTAAGAAAAATCCGATAAGGCACTCACTACTCTCCAAAAATCAAAGGAATTAAAAATAATTTAAAAAAAAGCCCATTCAAAAGAAAATTTGCGTACAGTCTTGAGTGAATAAGTGTATATTGCAAATGATTCTTTGAAATACTGCATTTCAATTGAATTCCTCTGGCTTTTGCCCACTTAATTCAGTTAATTCAGAGTACCTAGTCTCCATTTTTGATATTTGAAACTCATGCTCCAATTAAAGTTAGTGTAAAATTCCAGGTTCTTATGTGGGATGAAAAAATGAAAGGCACGATTCTGAGTTCGTTCTTCTGGGGGTACCTTCTTCTTCAGATTCCGGGAGGTCAGATGGCCGAAAAATTTGGCCCAAAATACGTCCTAATTACAGCCGTTGGTGTAGCTGGAATTCTTACAATTTTGACACCCTATGCCGCAATCAATGGTGGTTTTTATTGGATGGTACTTTCAAGGATTCTACAAGGGGCCGCTCAGGTATTCCGTCCCTGTCCTCAGATCTTTTTGTCTTTAATCATCTTCTGTTTCTCACTTTACATAAAGAAGTATGGTTCTTATGTGTCAAGATTACATATTCAAATACCTTTGCATATTTGGAATTAGTTTAACTGAAAGGAACGAAGTATTTCTTTTTAAAAAATATCGTCTGCTTTTTAAATGTCAAAGAAACGACAAATAAGAAGTAGAAAAAATAAGACAGTATGGAGGAGATCGACGCAGAAGAAGGAGAAATGAGAAAGAGGAAGGAGTGAAAAGAAAGCAAAGGAAAATAGGAAAATGAAAAGGGGAAGAGGAAGAAGAAAAAAAAAGAAGGACTGTTATGCTTGCATTTCATTTGGCGGTTGCCTACATCCGTTTACCGAATATGTTAACATGCGCGCAGAAACGTCCTTTATATTAACCCTAAATTAAGTTTCTTTTCCTTTTTAGAATTTACAACTTTTAGGCTACAAACACTTCATAGATTACCTTGCAATTTATCTTGTTACATATTTGTATTTTTTTATTCTTCAGGGATTCTGCTACCCCGCAACGAACTTCTTTCTGGCCAAATGGGCTCCCTTACCAGAGAGAGGAAGGCTCGTCACTTCAGTATTTAGTGGTTTGGATATTTCTTCTAATCCAATCATTGTCTTTCGTAAATTATTTTTAAATTCTGCTAAAAATTAGCGAATTTCAGAGAATAAAAATATGTTAGCAGCTTTGTGACAAATTTTAACTTACTTTCCTTGGGATTTTTCTCATAAAATGCTTGCAATTACAAAAAGTTTTTGAATTTAATTACAGCGGTGCCATTTTAGGAAGCAGATAATCAGATAATTTTCACACAACAAATTTTAAACAAAGTTTTCCGAAAAATCTGTGCATACCGGAGGAAAACCAATGCCTTTTTCGGATTAAAAGCCAATTTAAATATATCGATAGTGTAACTGCAGAAATGCACATATCGGTTTGCGGCATTGCAGACTTCCTATCATACTTCTTTTTTCACATAGAAAACCAGTACAAATAATTTTTTGAGAACTTCGGTGATTTTTCCTTTTTATGTGAAGAACACTGTGAAAATTTCAAGGCACGATGTTGTTGTTGGTTCGGCCTCCTTTTAAACAATAAAAAAGGAGCAAAGATTTTGAAACCCCACAACCGAGATACGCATTTTCGCAGTTTCACTTTCGATTTGCTGAGTTATGTATTACTTATACTTATCAAATTTTTCCCTTTGTTTTTAATAATGAGGTTTTCCCGGTCAAATGCTTAAATGTCCCCTCCGCCCGTTTACCACGATATAAAGCTCATCCGAGTATTTTGCATCGGAAAAGAGGGGAGAAAAAATAATCGCCAGTGTCTGATGCGATTTTTGCTGAAAAAGTGTAAAGGACCTTAGTGTTTTCCCGTAACACCTTCAATAAATCAGGTTTTCAGAAATACGGGATTATTTCGAGCTGACGAAAAGCACTCTTTTGAAAATTCGACCGTCCAAAAATTTAATAGGTACCTCAAAAAACCGAAGTACTTAACAGCTCTAGCGACAAAATTGGGCGAAAATAAAATCATCTGAGACCTCTCAAAATTTCTCCCCCCGTCTCTCCAACTCAAAACAATTATTGCGGTTGATGGTACCGAGGGGGAGGGGGCATGTATTTGACCACGAAAACCTCGACATTAGGTTAAAGGGGAAAACTCAATACGCATGCAATATGTGATTTCCGATGTATGTTTGGCTGCTGAATAAGAAAATGACTTTGTCTTCCTCTTTTATGCACAGATTTTCCGGAAAATTGAATTTTCTCTCGAAACCCTCTGCTTTTAGGGATACTTCAACTTATCCCGGGTTGAACCGATCTAGAAAAACGGAGGTCACTTCCGGAATCATCGCTGAAAATCTCTTCTGCACGACTAATCAGTTTTGGGGAAAATCTAAAAAAAAAAAAAAAAAAAAAAAAAAAAAATGTTCACCAATGATCTGAGTATTTTTCTTCATAAATTTCAAAAACATTCGAATAAATATTGAAGAAAGTCTGGGGAATTATTACACTTTCAAATTTTCGACATAATTTGGTTGTCATCTACAGAAATTTCGCAACTTCATACGGCATATTTAATAGCATGACAGTTCTATCATACCCTTTCATTCTATTCTGTGTTGACAGGGGACCGCTTTGGGATTTTAATCACTATGGCTGGTGCGGGCGTTCTGGCGGACAGTCGTTGGGGTTGGCCCTCCATCTTCTATGTTAGCGGAGCGACCGCAATTTTGTGGGCACTCGCTTATGCGTACTTAGGCGTCAATTATCCCCAGGATCACCCCACCATTACAGATGCCGAGCGGAGTTATATTTTGGATTCATTGCCTAACACGTCAGAGGATCGACAAGTACTGTACCGCAATAATTGGACGTGTTTATGCTAAAAGGAACTATGTGCACAGGATTTACGTGGGACATAATCGGACGTATTTCTGTCAAACGGAACTATGTGCATTAAGACATGAGCCCTGAGACCCATAAGAATATATGCATAACAGGGCTCACGCCATAATGCACATAGTTCCGTTTGGCCGCAAGACGTCCAATTCGTGGGGTGTCTAACCCGAACTTCGGCATCTGGAACTTAAGTTTTTAGATACGTGATCCGAAAACTTCAGAGATCCATATGACCTCAACTTCGGGTCCCACGCATGAAGTTTTTTTCTCCGTGTACAAAGCCTTCAATAGCACTTTTAGTAGCACTTCCTGCACTAAAAGTTGTTGCATTGATCACCGGATGTCTATTCTGTTTTAGCCATTTTTCTCATTTAAAATCAGTCATCCTGAAATCGGAAGGAGGACGGGAAAGTTGCCTACCCTACTCTACCTCCCCCAGTGACGCCAGTGATAGCAGGATATCAATCTTTTAGAATGATGTGAATTGTTTAAATGGAGGACTGAAAAATCTAGATGACCAGATTCACCTAAAATGTAAGCAACATTTCCCGAATCAAATACCGCCCGCCTCGCAATAAAGGTGTTTCACCGAATCTCATATCCAGTAAAAGAATGTGCGATAACTCTCAAATGCTGATATGGAATCCTCCATACTGTGCTTTTACACAAGGGATCTACAAAGTTTACGCACTCGGAATGGAATCTGTCACTGGAGGTTGAGTTGAATTACAAGTTGTAGCACATTTCCTCTGAACAAATACTGGATGTTACATCATACACTAAATATTATTTTACCTTTCAGTCGATGAAAACGCCATGGAAAGCGATTTTGAAATCTGGTCCTTTGTGGGCTCTGTTGTTGGTGCATTGTGGGCAGAACTGGGGATACTACACATTACTCACACAAATTCCTTCGTACATCTATGCTGTTTTCGGATTAAACATTCAAGAGGTTGGTTTAAAATGAATGCAATGTACCCAGTGGCGTGGCGTGAATAATCGATTATCGATATCTCGGCATTTGAAGCTATGGTAAAGAATCGATTACTAAGGTGTTCGCTGCGAACACCCTGATAATCGATCTTTTTTCATAGGTTTAAATGGCATAACGATCGATATATCGCAATTCACGCCACGCCACTGAATGTACCTAACCCTTTTAGTGACGCGGCACCAATCTCCCACGGCGCCGTCAAAGGATTTTTTAATTTAGAAGCATAAACTATAAAGGTCAGGTGGACGTATCATTGAGAGAATGGAAACTGAGTGTTCACGGAAACAAATTTTCTGTTTATTTTCGTCGGCAGAACTCTTCAATAACAGGCAATGTGAAACCCATGTGCTTTTTGCTGGTTGATTCTAATGATGAAGTTTCTGACTAACATTGTTTCGTAATTTTTTTTGTAGAGTGGTTTCCTGTCAGCACTACCTTATGTTTCCAGTTTCATCATGGCGTTCGTTTTTGCGGTGATTGGAGATAAAGTAGCAAATAAAGAAATGCTATCGAAGACTACGGCACGAAAATGTTGGAACTCCTGTGGTAAGTATGGCATAAATCTCAAGGCACGAATGCTGATTTTGTATCAGGCTTTTTCACATAGAATCATCGGTGTACTAAAAAATTCCAGAGTCAATTTTGAGTTGATATTTTCTAAAAAAAAAAAAAAAAAAAAAAAAAAAAAAAAAAAAAAACTTCAACGAAAGACCCCGGCAAAAATTTAACGGATCTCAATCAGTTTGAGGCAGACAGGTGCTCTAGGACAGCACGAAATTTAAATTTCGAACAAGCAGGAAGCTCCAACGCATTCGCGTCGGAAAGCGGCTCTGGCGACGGTAGGTAGTTGTTACGCGTTTACGGTTTCCTTGGTAACCTTTGTTTGCTATCAGCTGATGTCGAGTAGTATGACTAGGAAGCTCCAACCACGGCATTCTTCGAAAAAAGCGCGAAAACTTATAGATTTGAATTTTCAAATTTTAAACGTTAAGTACAAATAGTGCAAGCACCAGAGCCGCTAAAAATCACTCGAAAAATCACAAAAATCACACAAAATCACATGAAAAAAATCTCCATGAATTTATGAGGAGTAAGAAGAAAGTGCTAGAGAAGGATCTTTTACCCCACTCAAACACGTTGATGGTGATGTGTTTAGAAACTTGAAATTTCAGGGATTCTTATTACCTAAGTACAGCTTCTCTTTGCTTAACTATCAATCTTCAGTAGGGTCCCAACTTTTCCCTTCAAACCGCAACCCCCACATGTTGATGCATCATAAGAATGAGCATGATGAAGATCATTTTTGGCACAAATCCAAAGTGCAATTTCAGTTTTTTTAAAATGTTCATAAATTCGGGGGGGGGGGGGGGGTGGAGCGGTATACGGAGTTGTGTTTTTACCAATGATTTTCTGATACAGGTTTATGGGGAGGGGCCGCTGCATTCTGTTTGCTAGCCTTTGCTGGAGAGTATGAATACTTAGCCCTGACTTTGCTCATCCTCGCAGCGGGTTTAAACGGCGCTACACTCATTGGCTACCATTCCAACCATCTGGACCTGGCGCCAAACTTTTCCGGCACTCTCATGGGAATTACTAACGGATTCGGCAACGTTGCATCCATTTCTGCTCCCCTTTTTGCTGGTTTCATGCTGACTGATATGGTGAGATTCATCATTTAAACGTCATATGCAAGTACATTAAAGCATCGGAGAATCAATCGCAGTCACATTATTATATTGCAGGGCACCGAAAAAGCAGCAACATTATGCCTTGTTGATTGTGCACTTTGCGTCTCAATTTTCTCTACGTCCTCGACGTTTAAATTCTCAGTTACAACTAAAACAAAATATTGTTATAATAGGTGCATAATTTGTAAGTTACAAAGGTTTTTAGTTTCTTCCTTTTCCAGTGAAACTTCTTAGGTACACTTCTTCACGTCCTTTCAAAGGTTCACGTGAGATTTCTGTCATGTGACCATGAAACAATATATCGCAACTATTTAGTTCTATTTTCCGACCGAATTGATCTCATTAAAAGTTTATGACGGTGTCCTCTGAACATAGTGACATAGTAACATAGAAGATGTTACATTATCACAACCATTAAGGGTATATTTGGACTGCATTTTGCAATTTGGACCTATAAATTCCGGCCCGGTTTAAAAACAACGTATGTGCCATTAGTTTCCCTATGCACATAAGTGTTTTTCAGATGAGCCAGAATTTATAGGTCCAAATTGCAAAATGCAGTCCATTTATCCCCCGATCAAAACACTGTGTCTAAAAAAGGCCAACTTTTGCACGGTGCTAACATACAACTATTTTTGGGACAACAATCAACCATACATTTACAAAGTATTTTAAGTAATATTGTTCCGAAATTTTAATGGTTTCCTCAAGATAGTTAGGTGACCTCCTTTCATGCTGTTAACTTCAATAGTTTTCATTGAATTTTTCTGATTTTTACTAATTATTATGAAATGAATTCCGCGGGTTTACAAATAGGTACTTACAATGCATTGATTGTTTAATGCTGATGAAGCAAGATGACCCATCATCACTGCATCCTCTTCTATTCAACTTTTTTTTAGTCATCTCCACACAAAGAGATTTAAAAACTCGAATACGCACTTTGTTCGCAGACGTCGTTATCCGAGTGGCGAATCGTGTTTCTGACGTCAGCTGCCGTGTTCTTTGTTGGCAATCTAATATTCGTGATATTCGGCACTGCCGAAGTACAAGACTGGAACTTCCCTCCGGAAAAAGAAAAACCCATCCAGATGACCAATATATTTACGGAAAGAATGACTGAGGATTGAAGCACTCGCGAGTTCATAGGATGATTAATTTCATGTAAAAACTGACTGAGAGGTGTAAAAAATTATGTGTTACAAAAACAGGAGAAAATTGTTTAGAAGAAACACATTTCCGTGAAATGACTAATTATTCCACTCGTTAAATCACCGAGTGGAATCCAGTTGGCGTCCTTTAATTTTTATCTGCCTTCATTATAAATATACATAAAGCTCATGGTGAGCTTTCAGATCAACGATGAAACTCAAATCAAGTATCTCTGAGACCCCGATTTTTCAAAAAAGAAAAGACTGAATTCATTCCTACTCATCCTTGAAGATATAGAGGAGAAATAATATTCACAAGTAACAAGGAAAATATGTTTTTTGAGGCTCTACTAGCATCCACATTTTAAAAAAAGGAGCGATTTCTTGTACCAGTGAGATTTGGATATCTATCAGGCCGAATCTTGAGAAATTTTTTCGCAACGTTGATACATTTGAACAATTAAAACAATACCTATCCAGAAAATTGAAAATGTTACGATAAAAATCAGAAATAGCTTACTTCATCGACACAATAGATACCGCTGGAATTAAGTTACGGTGCACGAGAAATAAGCAAACCACCCTTAGTTAGTGTAAAATACGACGAACACTATGCATATTTAATTTTAAGTCCTGAATACAACTATTCGGGCTCCAAGGATGCCCGTGTTGCATACTCACGGGAGTGAAGGCGTTTCGAATGTTCAGGCACTCACCATTTCATCCGTGGCGCGCGGCACCAACGGCGGGCTTTGCTGTAAAGGTTCAAAATGGCAGATAGCTTTCAATTATTCCTCGTTTGTACTATCCAAATATATCTGCTAGGCACGAATAGTTGCATACAGACGTAGGATGTAATTATCTTTTATGCCTCAGATTTGATATTTCCGCGTGCTGAGCATGATTGATAGAGAAACTATACATGTCTAGGAGATATCTAGGGAGTGTAAATGAAGAATTTAAGTCACTCTGTCTATTTTGATCCTTGCAGTAGAGCCCGCCACACAATGAAACGAGCCTTTCAGAGAGAGTGGACATGAAATTTGCGACTGAAACTGCAAATTTTGATGTTAATTTCTTCACGTTATGAATTGTATGGAGTGCTTCTTGAAAACATTTTACAAAAAAATCGACGAATCCACTTCTATAAAACTAACATCGATAAGAGCTTTTAGTGTTTCCACATTCTGTATGATTCCCTTCATTGACTCGCTCCACTGAGCGCCATTTGGTGAAGCGGTCAGTGTCTGAAGTCAAAACGCCTTCTCTTTTGTGCGCATGCAACACGGACGACCATAGAGTTCGAATAGTTGTATCCAAGCGTTATACTGAAATTCGCTTTGTGTCCATCACATGCGACACTAACTGAAGCTTTAATTGTTTTTTATGAACCTTAACTCAAATGCAGCGTTGCCTATTGTACCGATGAAGTAAACCATTACCGATTTTTATCGCGACATTGTAAATTTTCCGAGAAACGATTACTCTTTAAGTATGTCTTACGACGTTGCCAGCCCTTGAAAGCACAAGGAAAGATATATGAGGATGATATGTAATTTCCTTCAAACTATTTTAATTAGCAGTCCACCTTTGTATGTGTTTGCGCTAAAATTCTGGAGAACATCCGTAAAATATCAAGGAAAAATTAAATGAAATTTAATGCAATTACTAGGATTGATTGTTGTTTGTCTTGTGTTTTTTTTATTCCACCACGCACAAGTTTTTTCTTCAGTAACGCGTGAATTATTGTTAAGTTAGGGAACACTCATAGTGATTATTACCAGGACACTGTAAGCTTATTCTCTATTGTGCTGATTTTTTTTCAATCCAAGACTATTATTTTTTTCTTTCTTTATAGTCTTTAAAAAAATTTTACCGTCCTATGTATGAACCCATGAAAACTGCGAATGAACTTTAGTGCCGTCTTAGCACTTAAGACGGTGATTTATTCCGTATATATTGTTGACCATACACTTTAGACCAACTATATGCAAGTTATTTTTAACCCAAAGGCCTTCAATGTCATAAAGCTCTATGTGTGAGACAGACTGAACACAGACTGAAATGAGTAAGTTTATTTATCTACGAGTATTTATCTGTTAACAAGATATTAGAATTATGAGGGTATGCCCACCCTATTCTGAGGGGAAACAAAAGACATAAACTCCAAAAATTAGAATGAGAATAACAAATTGAGCTCTTTTGAATGTCGGTGCAAGACTGATAAAGGGAGAGTGTTCAGCTTGGGCAGATGCATTGGAATCCTAGGCTGGGAGCAGTGGCTTGGAGTGAACGATCGATTATCGATATTTCCCCATTTGAAGCTGTTGTAAATAATCGATTATTAAGGTGTTCGCTGCAGACACCCTGTTAATCGATCCTTTTCCATATGTTTAAATGACAGATCAATCGATATCGCAAAGCACGCCACGTCACTGGGTGGGAGGGATCTACGTGTATACCGGTTTCGGGTCGTTCTATACCTCATCAGCAGAAGTCAGTATTCCTATTCATCCGTCTACGGTAAACTTTTATTTCCCTGTGGAATAATATGGACCCCGCACTAATCTATTGTCTGCTACACTGCAATATTCGGGTCACATTTGTAATGTTTTTTTATCTTCTTTTATTTATATATTCATTTTGTTACTTGCGGGAAAAAATAATCAAACAAGTTTTGGATCGGACTCCTCCTGGATGATGTAACGGGGCGCAGGGGGAGGGAGAATCCTGCGACGAGATGGCGGCAGGGCGTTGACAAAAAAATTCAGCGACGTCAGTAGTTGTCCAAATGACTTTTTGGCACAGAATACCTTTTGAAAAGACAGGTACATGCGACGTTTGGATATCATAGAGCGCTGAAGTGACTGGTACATTCAATTGTACTGACAACTAAACAATATATACTCTACGATAAAAAAATTATGCAGTTCGCGTAATAATTTGAATCAAGAATTAGCGACTAGTTTCCATCAGGCTCACTGCTTGCGGAGTGTCCCCGCAAGTAAACCTGATGCCTCATGTCTGAGATTTGTGACCCCTAAGAGAGTTGTCGTGCCATGCAAATCAAACACTTAGTATTTTCAGCGGATTTTCTTTTTTTCCTCATGTGCGATAGATAAACTGCTCAGTTTTTTGTTAGACATAGATTCCCGAGTGTTTCCAAAAATTATTCAAAAATCAACGATGACGCAAGTAAACTGAAATCGGTGCTATTGTTCGTCTATTTTTTCACGCAGCTTTGGCCTCTTTCGCCCTCTCGTCGGGTGATATTTAGCTCACGATCTAGTTCAACTGTGGTTGAAGAGACGTCTTATAATTTTGTTTACAGGATTTTCGATTTTTTCATTTTTTTCTGGAATTAATGAAACAAAATGGTTTTGTTAGCTCAACTTGGTTTGCGTGCGTAACAAAGTAAAGCTCTAAATTTTTCATTCGCAGTCAAGTCCTCAAGTAAATCGAAGACCGTGGATTTAAGATGACGGTGAAATTGAAGAAGTCAATTTATCTGTTTTTCATTTTGCAATATATTTTGAGTTGTGTAACAAAAGTGTTTCAAGCATTGTTCAAATTGTTTTGTCCATTCGAAGATGCAAAAAGTAAGTTTTTTCATTCTATTATTTTAAATATTCATTTTATATCACGAGTAGTGTATATCTTTATTTTACAGCCGGAATAGAATATGAATATAAGCTATGCTTGAGAAGGCGCTTTTAGTTCGTTAATTTACTATATTTTCTTTTCTTTTTTTGCCTCTCTCAAGTATCATCGCAATCGAACCGAATTTGGTCGATAGCATTTTAGCTGTGTCGCGAAGTTCAAATTATTAAACCCATCACTACATAACGTTGCATCGAAACAACAAGTAGTTTGTTCAGGGAAGGGGAGTATACTCTCCGAATTAGAAAGAAAAAAATGCAGACTCTGTTTCTCCCGTAATTCTAATAATAATACGCAATAAAGGGTCAGAAATTTGACATTAAGTTCTAATCCCTCACTCGATCATTCACAGATTTTAAATTGTAACAACTAGGCTGATTCTATCACTTCTTGATAATCTACAACACCAATTAATCAAACTTTTAATTTTTTGTTTTTTTTTTAAATTTTAAAGCTTTGGGGCTTGTTTTTACCATAGGTACATACTCTTTATTCCACGTATCTTGATTTTATACATTCCAAATTACCCTTACTCTTTCTCTTCTTTTCCTTTTCTATTTTCCGTAGCAGCGTGTTCCATTATACATTTTTGGACGCTCTACAACACGACTATTAAATAAATCCTCCGGTTGTCAAATTTTACACAAAGTATCACCCTTTTAATTTTTTGCGAGAGAATTTAAAAAAAAAAACCTTGAAAATTAATTTAAAACAATTTAAAGATTTAAAAAAAATAAAAAATTCAGAAATAAGAAAATTAAATTGAATTTACATTTTTTTAGAGGATTTTTTTTTTATCCGCATCGAAAGAGAGAATATTCCACATTATACCAACGAACAGGCAAGGCTGCTCGAACAAAAGTCCGTAATGAACGATAAACAATGGATCGTGCGACCACGCATCATTATCCATGAATGATAAACTTCACGAAAAAGTTGCCAAATCGAACAGAATTTCAGAAATATCACGAGAAGTAACACAGGGGCCGGTTACATGCAAGCAACGTCGCGCTGCAAAGATAATCCATGTCTGCAGTGCGGTTAGTACAAAGTCATCTGTCAACAAAGAGTGAGTCACTGAACAACGTGACGGCGAGGAAAATCAACGGAAAATGAAATTCAATCGTTGAGCCTCCATCACACTGGCAGCAGGAATGTTAAAGACTGGCCTTGCACGCTTGCGCACGCGACATTTTAGCCAATCACAAGTGGCTATACATTAGTGGCTGTTGGTGAGATCACGATGTATCCTAGCTTCTCTCCCGCCTGCTTGAGTACACGCGCACAACCTGCTCAGTTGATTGTGGACAGTGATGTGCGAGCGGAGAGGGAGGGGCCAGGAGAGCGATGAGCATGAACCTTTGCTGGACCAGTCTCCGTCTCCAGGAGATGGATCATTCTCAGGTAATCAATCTGTGAAGGGATTCATTTAACTGATCATAAAACGCTGCTGGGTCCTTTTGACTCATAGGCACTCACACGCGATTACCGTAGGTGTCGGTTTCATTAAATTTTACTTATCTGGCGGGCGCAGATTTCGTCTACCAATATGGCGGCATCGGTTTGTGATGGTTGGTGAGTATTCCGTCCTCAACATTATTGACCAATCGTCGAAGATTCCATTTTTGGCGGGAGACTTGTATGTATTATGGATACAAGCATAACGACGGTGAAACTACCAGATCACGTATCTCGTTTGCGATGTTAAAAAATCTCCGCTCCTATGATATTTTTTTAAGGGAGAACAAATCAATATTATCTCTTGAAATTCACACAGCACAGAGTTTTCTTCCTTTAGAGAGGAAACAAATGGAAGGTTTCGAGAATTGGCGTTGAGTAGTTTTCCATTTAAAAAATGAAGTATGACAGGAAGTCTACAAAGTCGCAAACCGAGATACGTGCTTTGGGAGTTTCACCGTCGATATACGGTATCGTGCACGGAGGACCCGAAATAAAATAAAATGCAAAAATGGTGCATCAAACACAAAATCTGTGCCAGACAAATAAATAAAATCTCAAATAGATTACATGATAAAAACTGCTTGACGCTATTGCGACGTCTTAGATTTTTCACTTGAATTTTATTTTCTCTTAAATTTTAGTTTTTCTGAGTAACACTAACGTGCTTGATAGAATCTTTCCACAACTATTGATATCGAAGGCGTAATTCGGCAATCACATAACTCGGTTTGCGACGTCACAGACTTCCTGTTATACTTCACCCTGGTAAAAATTGGCAGTAGAATGTGTGTTCCAAAATACTATAGACCTAAAGCCGACTGTAAGATTTCCAATAGCTTCTGTAGCCGGCTGCACAATTTCTTATAGCCTTGTATAGCCGATGGCGATTACGCAACAGCCAGACGACAAGTTTATGCTAAACGTTACTAAATACGGATACTAGGACTTAGTTAGTTTTTGGACTACCGCTCTCTTTTTGTGCCGTAGTATCTTGATTTATTTTGCGAGGAAAGCTCCGTACTCTTGAAGGATGCCTGTCATTCTTAATATGTTGGAGCGCCTTGAATTTCTTATGATACTGTGCAATACCTCTGGTGTGAAATAGTTGCTTCAGACGCCGTGGCACGCTGCGGCGCGGCGGGCGGGCAGAGAGCACGAAACGCGCATTGGCGCCTACAAACCTAACCGGGATACTTCACGCATTGCGCAATGCGTGCAGTATCCCTGTTAGGTTTGTAGGCGCCAGTGCGTCGCCGCTCCGCTCTGTGTTAGGCTCTAACATTTAATCTCGCGGAGTCAGCGTTTTTCAACTCATGATTTTGAAATATTTGCACACTCTGTATGGACCATCTCATTTTAATTGATGAAAAAACAATATGTTTGAAAGGAAAATATAATGTGTGCTTTGTAAATATTAAAGTTGTTCCGTATCAAACTTAATGATTTCCAAAGCACACGAATTTCTACACAATTTCTTATAGCCTTTTATAGCCAATGGCGATAAAGTGTAAAGCCCGGCGATAGGAACTATAGCCCGACTGTATACTTTTTAATAGCTTCGCATAGCCCGGCCATATGATTTGCTCCGCTTTCTACAGCCAGCTATATGATTTTCAATAGCCTTCTTTAGTCGGCTATAAGAACTCCTATGGTATTTTGAAACGCACCTCGTATCGCCAATCTTTACTAGGGCACTGTTTAAACGGGAAACTAGGTACTCAACGGCAATTCTTTAAAACTGCCGTAATTTTTCTTCTCTGTGCGAAGAAAATTTTGCATATAAACTTGAAGGAATGATGTCAATTTGTTCTCCTTTAAGAAAATAATATAGAGGCGGAGATTTTCAGACACCGCAAATGAGATATGTGATTGCAGACTCACGCCGTTGATATCCTGCTCTTCAAAGAAAATATCGATAAATCATTAATTAAGTGAATACTTCTATTGGTTTCCTTCTAGCCAATATACATCTCTTGCACGTGGATCTTTTTTAAAAATTCTCCATATAAATACCTATGACTCGTTTGTCAAACGCTATCTGGATATATCTTAAGTGACTATCATTCTTCACGTTACTGGTTTGAAACTCGATCTCCTAGAATCGAATTTTTTCAACCGCCTTTCATGTGGTATGGTTTGTGTGGTTTGTGATCAGCTCAAACCTTTGCGATTGGCTGAGCCCGCTGGCGTTGATAGTTTTGATGATGATTGCAAACCGAGTTTATTGTAGATCATCGCGAGATATTTTTCTTGCACTTTAATTAGTGGAAAACGGTTTCAATAGATGAAACCAAACACAGCGAGCACCTAACGTATTTCACTCAGTGTATTTCATGATTGAATAATTTTACTGTGTGCTGACTTTATTGTGGCAAAATTCAAGGTACCAGAGAGAAATGATGGAATGTGTTTAAAATTCAACTCTAGTTATTTGCCCAATGCGCAGGTTGATTTCAATCCCTAATTTGACCTTACTTGATTCTCATGGTATTTTTGCAACGGGAAACGCAATTCGCAACGCGACTGACTTGATGCAGCAAGTCTACAATGCAAGTGATCCTTGTATTTGGGATTGATTGTACGCGTCCCTGATTGCAGCTAATTAATAATTTCGGCAGAAATCTCAGGATGTGAAAGTATTAGGCAGTGGTAGACGATAATTTGATTATTTCTCAACATTTTTCCGTGCCCGATTGAGACCCTGACAGATATTTGACAGATATTAACCGCAAAATTATGAATCATACCAAGGAGGTTTTTGCAAACGCAAGAAATACAATCAGATGATAAGATTTTTCATGGATAAAGTGGCAAGAAACCCAAGTGTTCAGTAAATCAGAAATTTCTCGAGAGGTACTTACATAATAGTCATAATACGCCTTGTTAAAAAGCTTGACAGGCTGACCATGGACACTGGACAGGCCTGACCGCCTGACACTCTCGATCAAAAAGAGCCTTCAAAACACTTGAATACTACAAGACGTGCATGTGCTAATGATAGTGTCACTTCTTAAGTATTATGAGTTCTTTTCCTACGTGTGAGAATGCAAATACATATGTTGAGACACATAACCCGTGTTGGAACACCAAAAAACTGAAATAGTGTGATACAGGGGTTGAAGGTCATGATTGAATGGCGGAACAAAGTTAAGCTCATCATACTTTCTCAAAATTTCCTTTTGAATAAAATAAGTTTTAGAATTTTTTCCTCTTCTCATCTTTGTAATTTTCTTTTTATCCTTGATTGATTTCTCGATTGTTTGAAACTGTTGTATCACGTTAAAATTAATTCTTGACTGAACTTGACACTGAAAACCTTCTGCAAAGCTCTTGTTAGAAATTCGCTTCCTTTTTGCGACATTAACATCTGTAACATCTGTGTTGGTCCTTGACTGGGTTCCTCCTGGGAGAAGACGCAGAGGGCGCCCAATGAAAGGTTGGAGGGAAGGGATTGAAGCGGAAATGTTAAGGTGCTCAATCCCCCAAGATTTGTGGTTTGAAAGAGAGCAGTGGAGGTTAGGAGTCGTAGAGCGCGAGGGAGTGCTGTAAAGCGACTTATATGTATGTATGTATGTACATCTGTAACGCAGCAGAGGAAAATGTGTCTTAGGATGGAAATTCACATTGTTTAGTGCAGCAAAAAAACAGCTTTGTGGTCAAAAGTATCAGGTTTCCGTGTTCGATACCATTCATTTCCTAGCACCTCCGAGAACATTAGGTCAAAGTTTCAAATGATTCTCTTTATTTTTTAATAATGTTGTGAATGTTTGAAGTGAATCGTTCCTCAGACATTGGCAACAGCACTGGGAATCTTTAACAGCGGTTTTTTCGAACTCCCTTCTTCGTCTCTGGACCTAGAGTTGCTGCCAAAGGGTCACTTTTTAGAATTTTTAGAATTTTCGGGAGCTCTCTACTCCAATAATCCCTCCTAACCGCTAATGAATCCCTTGCTGGAGTTATAGTTATGTACCAGGCACCACCCCCCACCCACCTTAAGGCACATTTCACCCTACTGCGTAATGCATGTTCTTCAAGCATTGTGGCGATACTATTGGAAAAAATCATTTCTATGTGTAAAATCAAATATTTTGGCAAATATTTTTGTTGAGTCTGTTTGATAGCCTTCTAGACATCCCTCAGAAGATGGTATCCATGTAGGAGGGGCATTTTAAAATACTACGCAACGTCTTTTGCACTTCTTGTATAAGAAGGGTTTTTTTATTATCTTTTTTTCAGCCTTTGTTAATGAATACACCCTCGTCCTTCTCCTCAATAATTACATCACAAATAAAAACTCATCTATGCCCTTACAACGAGTACACACAATTTTATCTCTTAATTCCGTTAAGTTAAGCAAATTATTTCGCACGAATGCTTGATTTTCCGCAGGTAAAAATTCATCGGAAATGATTTGTACTAACGTTAAATCAAATCAGAGTGGACTGATAAAATTAATTGGAGTTGGAGGAAGTAAAAAAGTAGGTCGAAAAAGTCGCGAAAAAATTACAACATGCAGTCGCGTAATCGCTGATGAAACGGTGTTGCCGGTATTTGCAAAGAGTCATACAATAATATCAATGCGTGGAAATGAGTAAATGATTAGATCAGTGGCGTGGCATGAATGATCGATTTTCGATAAATCCCCATTTGAATCCGTGGTAAAGAATCGATTAATAAGGTGTTCGCTGCGAACACCCTGTTTATCGATCCTTTTCCATAGGTTTAAATGGCTAAACAATCGATATATCGCAATTCACGCCACGCCACTGCATTAGATGTGTACCATCTAACCTCATAGACGTCAAAACGGTTAGCGCGTTGCAAGTAAAAAGGAGTACGAATGAAGAGAACCGAGGAGACAGTATTTACTAGTCTCCCTCTGGCGCTGATAGTTTCCACTTCGAATTTTCATACGGATGGACCGGCCTAATTACCACCGACCATTCGCGTCTCGATTCGCTAGCTCGCGGCCACCTATTTTCAGTTTCTGGTTGCGAATCAGTATGCCAGTGATCATTGAGGGTTGATGCGTTGTGGTGCTGAAGAAATAAAAATTAAAACTTTCCTACGTTCGTCGGAAGGATTGTATGAGTTATTTCCCGCTAAAATATCTGGAGGGCTGTTAGTCTTTTAGACATTAATGATACTGTTCAACATTGATTCGCCAGTTCGTGTATTTGTGCGTTCACGTGCGTGTGTTTGTTTTCATTTCGGAGTTTTTTCTGTGCTGAGTACACATTTTCAACCTTGATTAAAACGGTGAATATGAGGTGTTTTTGAGTGTGTGTTTGGATCGTGTGAAAAGCTGCAGTTTTTGGAGACACGAAAGATCTCAGCGGAAATGATTCCTCAACTAACAAGTAAATATGACATGAATTTTTTGAGACGCTTGATATTAGTTCTATGCAAATTAAAGTCTTGTAGAGAATTCGTAAGTAATGCCCTGATATCTGCGCAACGCAAAAAATGTATTCATTTTAAAACGATAAAAAGAAGATTGTTGGTCCCTATTGGCCCTGAAGTCACTAAATTTCCAAACTCCTAGCCATTTAAAAGTTTTGCATTGCAACTTATCGACATCTTCTTTACATCCTATTATTCATGAGTTTTTGCACGATTAAACGTCAAATCAATGATCAATGAACACATTTATAATTTTTTATTTTCATTGTTTCAATAATCTTATCCGGGGTATTGTAATCAAGCGTGAGTAAGGAACATTGTTAATGAATTTACATAAAATTAGACATTATTTGACTTTGCTGCGAAAAATATAGAATATTATTCTGCCGCTTCGCTACATGCAGCCATACACACACACATGCATCCCCCCTCCCATGCACACCGCATGCATCTATACATAATATGCTGTATGTCAGATATATGTACCCTCAAGATGATAAAATTTTTATACGATGAGCTTTGAGGTCCCCAGGTCCTTCGTAAGGTCTCAAAAATCCCATCGTTGCTCATACTGGTGGTTTTAATATCATCGTGTACGAAAGCTCGTAATGAAACCAACACTTCATTGTGGCATGACGTTTTCGGAAAATATTGTTGATAATACACACTGGAGAAAAAATATGGTCTCCTAGCCATGAGTGACGAAAAAAATTTAAAGTAGTTTTGTTCTCGCTCTTAATAACTTCTTTTTTCTATTTTTAATCGGAGATTTTAATTTCGTAATTCGAGCGATCACAGTCGGCGATACGAGAGACAAATTCAAGTACCCACACCAGTTGTGAATGAGTGATACTTGTGGATTGTCGTACTACGCACGCACATTACACACGCATCTCGCTGGTTGTCAATTTAAAAACCATTTTGGTTTTGTGTCGATTAATTAATGTAGGACGCGGTATCATCAAGACCACATTCAGATGTTGCCCCTATTTTTCTGGTATTTTGGTGAGATGTTTAACTACATAACCATTTTAGCTTGGTTCCCAGAGTGAAGACCTTTCTTTAAACTATTGACCCGGTTACTTCCCGACTTATTGACGTGGTGATTCGATGAAAATGAAAGATTTCACGGAGAATTATACGTTTGGGCAGCAGTGGCGTGGTATGCTTTGCGATTTATCGATTGTTATGCCATCTAATTCTATGGAAAAGGATCGAGAAACAGGGTGTTCGCAGCGAACACCTTAATAATCGATTCTTTACCATAGGTTTAAATGGCATAAAAATCGATAAATCGCAATTCACGCCACGCCACTGTTGGGCAGAATCCTAGTCTGCCGGGCAAAGGGAATACCTATTTTGTATGAGCATGAGCCAGAGACGCCACAACATTTTTTTTTCCAATTAAGGACGGATTTTTTTTTTCTTCCTCTTCTTTAATTTGTCAATTTCCTCCATTTTTAAAGGGGGGGGGGGCGTTTGTAGAATTTTTATCTAGCGAATGTAAAATTTTCAAAGAGAGGTATCCTAAAAAGAAAAAAGTACATTTTTTCGAGACAAAATTTGCAGCCTTCGAAATTACGACGTTCTTCCCAAGCGTGACAGAAGATTGTGGACTGTGGAGTGAACTTAGAAAACCAAGCGCGCAAAATTCTCGAAACAGTCTGTGCTATTATTACGGATGAACTCTACTTGCATCGCTTTTTCCCGTCGTAATAGCAATTCTGACAACAGGGCAACCGATTCTACAAAGACCGTGTCACGTGGTACTATTTCCTGAGCTACGGTCGTGCCAAAACCGCAAGTTGCAACCACACTCAACAGCACAAGCTTTGGGGGTTTCAATCATAGTTTTTACATAGTTCCTCTTGGTTTCACCGAAATTTATTTTTCTGCGTGCCCATTCCTCTCTGAAAGAACCTGAAGAAAATGGAACATGCTTCAATACTACTCCTTCCTTTGAACCTTATTGACTAGGCCGCCAATAACAACAACCAGACTTGCTAGTCATGGCAATTACTTACAATTACTATCACCTTAATGGCTCAACAATCCGTTTCGTGAGACCAGACAGTAATCAGAAAATAAACTATCTCAAGTGCTTCATCTAGTTATGAAGTTTGTCTAATCATGTTAAATCGTCGCTTGTCTGACGTAAGGGCGTATCTCAATTTTCACGTGAGCCCTGTTTTACATACAGATCCATGCTCTCTGGGGTTCATGTAAAAATCGAGATACGCCCTTACGTCAGAGGAGCGACGAAATAGTCTAGGTACGCGTGGAGAAAATGTAAAGCAATCAAAGTTTATTTGTTTTTCCTCTAACAATAGAACTCACTGGGAAATTTTGAAACGTTGTATTCGAGAAATGTATGATTTTAGAATCCAACCGTCGGGTATACTATATCCTGTTAGATTTGACTGATGCGGTTATAAAGAGCATCTTTAACCAAAATTATTGTTTTGGAATGTGGGTCACAATTCGTGACTTGAATAACAATCGAACACTCGAGTTTATTTGTCTTTCATCGTAGGCATTCTCTAGGACGCTTTATCCGATCACTCGTAGCTCCAATTTTGTCATAAGACGTTGAATTTTTGAGCGAGACCAAAGTTTTCAACAAGACGACAATACAGATAGTTTCGATTTCAGTTTTGTAATGAAATTTCAACATTCTGAGAGAATCTATATAATTTTGATCCGACGATATCGAAATTCGATTCGATAATAGTGGATTGGAACGGACGCGTCACTTCCGGAGCGTGCATTCGGAGCAAATATTTCAGTAGCAAAGGAAAAGAAAAGCCGCGGTGAAAGAGCAAGTGTTGGTGCAATTTTACATAACCTCGTCTCGATTCCCATATCGAAACGCCTGCCTTAGCCCGATATCACGATCGTATCGGCTAGATCAAACCTTGACAAGTGAACAGTAAACAGGAGGGACAAAGTGTAGTGCCTACGTCAAATATTTGCGCTGATCTCTTATGCGTTCGTCCCACCCCAAACATGATTCCCGGGAGCTCTCAATTCCTGATTCGTGTTGTAATTATGTGCGTGCACTGATTCGAATTTCTGTTTACAACATTCTGTTAGCGGTAAGGAAACCAGTACGTCCTATCATAGTTGGAAATTTCTATCAAACAGATGTATGTGGGTGGTTTCACGATAACTGGAATAGTTTTGTCGCCGTAACGGACAGCACATTTTTCGGTCATATTTTCAGTAGAAATGAAAATCACTTAAACTTTTTCGCATTAATCTTCAAAGGGTTGCGTATTATAACGCTTTCTAAATATTTATTGCTCTACTTCTCAATTAATATTATGGAAATTCCGGAAATGTGCTGTCCGTTACGCGGTAAAAAGTTAGCGTAACAGACAGCACATTTTCGGCCATTTACATGTATTAAAATTGAAAAGTAGAGCGACAAATTTTTGAAAAGCGTTGTAACACGTAACCTTGTGTTGATTAATGCAAAAAATTCTAGTGATTATCATTACTTCTAAAAATATGACCGAAAAATGTGTTGTCTGTTACGGCGACTAAGCTATTCCAGTTATCGTGAAACCACCCATGTGCAGGTGAGAGATATGGGGTGTGCTCGTCAGTTCTCTGGCCGTAAGAGTGAATGAGAATAATAAAGCGCCAGTGACGTCAACGGAAATGGATGCGGCTCCTCGGTCGCGGCTCCTCGGTCGCGGCTCCTCGGTCGCGGCTCCTCGGTCGCGGCTCCTCGCAGTGCGCTTTAACTCATGAGCCCTGTCTACAACGCTCTCGTGCCATGCCCGCGGCTCATATATCCCGCATTCAGTTGGCACATAGTTCTGTTTGCTGAATTTAAAATCCCGCTTTTCCAATTCTTCGAAAGGAATCTCGCCCACTTTTACATTGTTTCATGAGCAGCTTTCTAAAGCACGTCCCATATTTTTCACCTGCACATAGTTCTGCTTCATAGAAATACGTCCAGTTTTGAAAGTGCTAACAATGTTGAAATGCATCAGACAAGCATACGACATTGGAGGGAAGCGCCTTGAATACGAGGATTCGAGAGAATGGGGAACCCCTTGCATGAACCACCCAAGGCTCCATTCATTTCCATAGAAATTAAGGTGTTTTTAAACCTCCTTGATATTTAACCTATTCTCTTAGTGCAATACATTTCACGAATTTTCATGGATGGACTAGAAATGGGGGCTCCCTTTCCCGAGATATAGTCTAATTTATGACGTCATATCGTAGCATTGTGAGGACGCAGCATTGCCGTGCAATATTCAAGTGCGGTCACGTAAAATCAATCAAGCATTAGAGAGTAAGCGTTAATTTTGATAAGCCGCGCGAAATCATAAATTTACCGTGAAGGTTAGTAACGGTAGCGCGCGTTCGGAAATTATATCCGATCATTATGCATGTCACCAAAGCAGTTTCCTGATTCACAAAGGAGATCTCCGAATTGATTTTATACTTCCTCCGGTGCACCAACACCAACATCCTGCACAGCTCCTCATCGAGACAAATCCATGGTCGAGACTCCAGAGACGGAAATCATTTTTTATGCGAACCAAGCGCACATTCGCAAAATAATTCTATCTAAAGAAGTCATGTAACTAACATAAAAGAGAGGGTTACAACCTGAGGGCGATAACATAATCGCGAATCAACCATCCGTTCACGTTGAAGCTTGAAGCAGACTTTTTGCGGCGAAGATCACAATAAAAGGTTAAGTTCAAAAACCTTAATTGTGATAAGCTGAATCGAAAGCTGCGCCATATTCGATACTTCGTCATTAAATTGTAAAAGTAGTAGATAATTGTAGGCAGTTGCAGGTAAAATGTTTTTCTCGTGTTTTCATCTCTGGCATTTAAGCCTTTTTAAGAATGGCCGATTCAATTACTGGCCTTAGATACTCTAACCTCGTAGCGTTAGCTGGTAGTACTCTCCCTATATAGGCGCTCTGTTATTAGAGTGCTACTACCAGTGGCGTGGCGTGAATAATCGATTATCGATATTCTTCCATTTGAAGCTATAGCGAAGAATCGATTATGAAGGTGTTCGTTACGCACACCCTATTTATCGATTCTTTTCCATTGTTTTAAATGGCAGATCAATCGATATGTCGCAAAGCACGCCACGCCACTGGCTACAACTGGGAACGAACTCGGGTCCCGTGCACCTGTAAATAAGTGAGAAAAGCGAAAACGCCTTCAATTTTTTACATGCAACACGCACATCCATGGAACACGAATATTTGCATCAAGGCGCTACAGTCAACTCATTCTAGTCTTTGAAAAGCGGAAACTTTTCCAATTTTTGAATATGCAACACGCACATCCAATATATTAAGAATATGAGCAAAATTTTAAAAAAACACTCGTAAAGAATTAAAACTTTTTAAGGAAAATACGAAATAAGTTGTAAAATTGGACGTATTTCTACCAAACAGACCTATGTGGAGGTGAAAAATATGGGGTGTGCTTGTTAATTCTCGGGCCGAGAGAGTGAATGAGAATAATAAAGCGCCAGTGACGTCAGCGGCAACAAACGAGCTCCGGAACGACCGGAGGGTCGTTGGCGGGACTCTTTAACTCATGAGCCCTATCCACAACGCTCTCTTGCCATGCCCGCGGCTCATGAGTTCCGCATTCAGTTGGCACATAGGTCTGTTTGATAGAATGTAAAATCCCGCTTTTCCAATTCTTCAAAAGGAATCACGCCCACTTTTACATTGCTTCTTATGCAGCTTTCTAGAGCACACCCCATATTTCTCACCTCCACATAGGTCTGTTTGGTAGAAATACGTCCAATTGATTTGTGTAACCTGTAAATTTTCTTGATACTGCAATAAGTTTCGTTCAAAACCTCGTGAATGACGGGGACATTCGTCGAACAAAGTATGTATTGCATTTAAAATTAACGAACGCCCGTTGCGTTGGAGTAATTTTCAGGCTTTTGACCGGCCAGTCCGCATAGACTACCTGCCCGGTTCACGGAACGGGCAAGAACATCGGCCAGTTCGCGGCCTAGGAAACTGGGGTGACCTATCCACGGACAATACAAAAAGGTTTCCCAGTCTTCGGACCGGGCAATTTCGCCAACAAAGTATATCAACTATAGTCGAATGCAATATTTCGCGTTTGGATACCTTTAATTATATTATCGGGTTCACAAAATAGATTACTCAGTAAGGAACGGCTCAGATGTTCCTCCAAAGTGTAATAGATCCGATTTTTGCGCAAAAGCTGAGGTGGTCCCCATGAACTAACAGGTTTCATTCGTTTTGTTACAGACTCGCAATTTGGTGTGCGACATGTCCAGTGTTTTATGGCTTTCCTGGGCATCGCCATCGCTTACTGTCTCCGCGTCAACTTATCAGTGGCGATAGTCTCCATGACACAGAACTCAAGCTCCAGCGCAGATTTTCCGGTAGCGTCATTTAACACTTTACACATCCTCGCATTTTTCAGCCGACACATTTAATTTTTCGAATGAAACGCAGAGGGTCAAGGGCATACAATGGGCGAAAATCGAAGCCATTCGATTGCAGAGCAAGTTATCGAAAGATAAATGGCTTATATTTTGCACTGTAGAACTACTATTTTTGACTCATCCATAAGTGTATCTATCTGTACTATCTAATATGGAAATTACAGTCACAAATGCTGTTTTTAAAATGAGTCGAAAGTAGGATTTTCATATTGCAAAATTTAGTTTAAAAGGACGAGATATATCTACATCGTATCGATCGTCGTATCGTATACAGATCGTCATCATTACTTAAAATGACGTCGTAATGAGAAAATGACGTCGTAATGAGAATATGAGACCCTTTTCCGTCTATACCTTTAAAAAAAAACGAGAGAGACATTAAACCAGTCGTTTTCTATTTATGTACTGCTAATAACTGCTTTTCATGGAAGAGCTCTATAACTGGACGTTTTTCTATCAAACGGAACTAAGCGCCAATTTGAGTTCCTTTTGAGAAATTTAGAATCCCGGAGCGCGTTCTGTCAAACGGACCTAAGCGCCATGGAAAAGCATTGCGAGTATAGGACGGAATACGCCGGACGCCCGATTCCGCCGTCAATTCAAGCCCCCCTCTACTAGAGTACCTATATTAAGAGAGTATGGCCACTGGGCCCCATGGAGAGGCTTAGGACCCAAAAATGGCGGTGCTTTGTTTTGGTTTTTGTGGATGGGAGGGGGGTCTTTGCCAACTTTTGACGGTTACCACCAACCGTACTTGCTGCCAACCTTACTACATTCAAGATAATTTTTCTCAAAAATTGCACACGATTAGTCTTAAAAATATGTAAAGAAGTCGCAAGAGTGCATTTGAGTAAATTTCTCGTTACGATAAGCAAAGAAAACTACATTTTGAGTCATTTTGCATTACATTAATTTATGGCGTCCGCCATTTTTGGGTCCTAAGGGCTTCATTCAGCCTAAGATGGCTGAGCAAATCAGAGGTGGTAACCCCAGTGGCCATACTCTCTCAATATAGGTACTCTACCCTCTACCTTTCTCACTCTATGGCGCTTTGGTCCGTTTGATAGAAATACGTCCAACTGATGCCCGAACTTGACGCCAGGTCAACTTACTGCAGCATCACTGTGTTGAAAGTTATCAAGAATGAGTCACTTTCTCAAGCTGCTGTTCCAATTTGATACTGTGACGCATGGGCAAGCGCCGAATTTGGGTGAATTTGTGCCCCTTGTTATCATCACTTTTTCAGAAAATTTAAAAAAAAATGGAAAAGGCGGAAAATTTTAAAATCAATTTTCAAATTTCAGCCATAGGTAAATAGGTAAACTCGCAAAAACGCGTAACTCGTTTGAGGTGTTGCAAAATCTATACGTCCACTCTTTTTCATTGGAATGATACGGACTGAATCGATTGCTTCAGATTTTAGTAATTGTGCCGAGAAATTTCACTTCCAGTTTTATCGGCCGTTTTGCCCAACTTTATCACAAATGAATTGAACTACATTTTGCAATTAGGAACTAAAATTTCTGGCTCGTCTGTAAAAACGCGTATGTGCAATGGTACATTGGTACGTCATTTATAAACTGAGCCAGAAATTTTGATTCAGGGTTGCAAATTGTATAGTTCAATTCAGCCTCTTGCAATCCAATACGATGCGCGTAAAATTGCTTCGAAACAACCGTATGTGGAATTGGCAAACCTTCGAATGACGCTTTTTATTTTGACAGTTTGATATTACAGGCGTTGCCATGGGACGAGTCCATGAAAGGTACCATTCTGAGCTCCTTCTTCTGGGGCTACTGTCTCCTTCAGATCCCCGCTGGGCAGCTGGCTGAGAAGATTGGTCCCAAATTCCTTCTCGTGGCAGTTGTATTTTTCGGTGGGATCGTCACCGTTCTTACCCCCTTCGCTGCGATCCACGGTGGTTTCTATTGGATGGTCTTTTCTCGGATACTCCAGGGAGCCGCGCAGGTATGTTCACACTGGCTCAACAATGAGATTTTCTTTTATTTATTCCTCAGTGAGCTAATATTTACATATAATGATACAATATTTACATTGTGAGGCGAGCCCAGGTCTGCCATTGGGCAATCCAACGAGGGAACATTGAGCTTGAAACTGTTTTGACAATAATATAAAATCGAAATTGTCTCAAGCCAAAACTCATAGTTGGACCGCGTTTAACAGAAAGGAACCAAGCCACATCAGCTATTGAACATGGCAATTTATTTTTTTACGAGTAAGCGTTTGTGCGGACTCCTATGAAACTTTTCAGGAATTTGCTTCGTACCATGGAGAAAATTTACTGAAATTTGTACGGAAATCTGCAGAACCGTTTCCACGTAAAACATTAAATAGCCCAATTAAATTTGGCAATAGCTGATATGCTTTGATTCCATTCTGTTTGACGCGGTCCAGTTTGTCCTACGTGTTATACCTAGATATTTCGCTTTACTCTAAGCGATGAAATTGGGTGAAGCTGAAGTCCGTGCGGAGTTCAACGCTAATTTTCGCCTAATAATAATTATAGACTCAAGACACCCAGCGAAGGGTCATGCATGGATAATAAAAATCGAATACTATAAGACGGAATTTCATCATGAAAATTAGTTGTAAAAGAATGGAAAAATATAATTTAAAAAAGAGACCATGTGAAAGATTTCGCCTTGTGAAACAGATAAAAAATAAGAGAGATTTCTGTTAGAAGAATCAACGACATCAATACGGCCGTGCTAAGGAAAAACGCGGTATGAACCTTCAGGCGCTGCCAAATTTCCTTTGATAAAACGCAAATTTCCGGGTAAATTTATGAATAATTTCTTCGCAATTTTACCGGAAGATTCCGAAAATTCCAAGGAAAAATATTCATAACTTTCCTAAAAAATAAACGTTTTATCGAAGGAAATTTGGCAGCTCTCGACTGTTCATACGGCGTTCTTCCTTAGCACGGCAAAATATTACCTAGAATCGATATTACGTCACACTATTGGCATATGGGCGTAACTACACTCTGTAATAAACTCTGTTGTCCATACAATTAAAGTGCTTTTCCGGGCTCATCTCAATGTGTAGTTACGCTCCTTTGTCTGCTGGGCGACGACCGACGATTTATAATGCATTTAATTGGGGGTAAATGTTGTTGTCAACTTGCAAGAATCGCAACCGGCAGGAATTCTGTGATCGACGTAGGAGCTACAATCTCTTGATTATAATAATATTTATTTGAACTTGCAGGGATTTTGTTACCCTTGCTCAAATTTCCTGCTTTCAAAATGGGCGCCAACACCCGAGAGAGGGAGACTCTTCACGTGGGTTTTCAACGGTATGTTAAAAGTCGTAATTTTATTATTTTCAAAACTTGAAAAAAATTAGGCTGCTTCACATGGTGGCTTTTAGTTCATAATAGGCTCTAAAAGTGGTATATATATATATATATTATTATTATTATATATTATATATAAGTTCATACAAAGTTTTCAAATACCCGTAAGGTCTATTAACATACTTGTAAATGTTCTATGTATTTACAAATAAAAAAAAAAAAAAAAAAAAAAAAAACTTGAAAAACGTCGTGTCCCACACGAGGGTACGTAACTCAATTCCAAGGTTTCAAAATTGACACAAACAATTCAATTTTTTACGAAAATAAACTTGCAAAGTTTTGGTCGAAAATTTGCCTGATTTTTAGGTGAGATCAGAGGAAAAATTAATGAAATTTTCAGTCAGAAATTCTCAAAATTCTCCCGATAAAAATGCAATTTGCGCCGAAAAATCTGACAACACTGAAATATAGTTAAGTTCTTTCGTGAGAAAAACAATGAAATGTTTCAGTTTCGCTCGAGAGAGACTTCTCCTTGTGTCTTCTTTGTCTATAAATTTCAAAAATCAGCCCGCAGCGTACCTATAGTTCAGTGGCCGAATCTAAGGATGCGATACAAAGATACTTCAAGTTTGAGCCTCGAGGAATGCGTTTGTTTCATTTTCTCATGTTTGTCTTCCGATAATAACATCTATTAGGTATCATTATAGCGCAAGCGTGAAGGATGATTGTACGAAATAGCCTGACAACTTGTTTGTGAACAAATGAAACAAAAATCGGTAAAAAAAAAAATCCCATCTCCCGCGCTATGGTGACCTTACTCACGGCGTATCTTCGAATGACACCTTTCTTTCATTACAACTCACTTAGCAACGCGCTGCGTTACGCACAGCATATTAATGGCGGGTTCGGAAAATGCACTTCATTAGCACACCAAATGTTACATCTCTTAGAACACATATTGATTATGAAATTGGATAACACACATTTCAGTTTGCGTTGTTGAAAATTCCATGTCATATTCTATTTTCCTCAAACATGACCGATCATTTTCGTGTTTTTTTCTTTGTCCTGCTTTCAAGGGTACTCTCTTAAAATTCAATGCGTCTCCCTAATCAATGATAAAAATGCTGATTTTGAAGCAGACTCCTCTTTTCTTAAGTCTCCATGCGATTAATTACCTCCTGCTAGGTGCAATTTTTGGAATCGTCCAGTTAAACTAATCAAAATTTATCTGAATAACCGTTAAAGGAAACACTAATTACACTCTTTGTACCTGAGTCTACCTTCGAAGCCATGCATAACTCTTAATTTTCTATTCTCGCGGTAGTTCAGGAAAGTCCTTCAGAAAAGCGCTTAAAAAGCGTAGATAGATCTTCCTTGTTTTTTTAAATGACTGACGTTGTTTTTTAATATGCTGACATTTTCAGGTGGGCAGTTTGGTACTCTCGTGACGATGGCCATGGCCGGTGTACTGGCCGACAGCCGGTGGGGTTGGCCATCAGTTTTCTACGTCACCGGCTCCATTGCCATTCTTTGGGCCCTGGCATATTCCTACGTAGGTGCAAACAGCCCTCTAGAACATACCTCAATATCGGAGGCTGAAAGGAAGTATATCATAAGCACGTTGCCCAGTGTATCATCCGAACGAAAAGTAAGACCTCAAAAAATTCTCAACAATAAAAAATTTCACAGAATATTCATATTCTCCCTGGAAGAAAAAAAAAAAAAAAAACTTCGGGCCTGGGCGGAATATATTTTCGGGTTTACTGGCTGGAGCTTTAGAAACGGAGCTATAGGGATGGAAATACAGATTGTAAGTTCCAGATTTGAGAGCCGGTGCTTCGTCCACTAAACACGGCGCGGCTAGAGCTATGACTCCTAAATCCGAAGTAGACGGCTTTTAATGAACGAACGGTGCTCATTCAGCCCGTGTTAATGGTTTTTAGACCTGAGGCTTTTTTGTCATGCTAAAATTGATAATTGGCATAGATGTAGGCAAACTTTGAATGATATAGGGTTCAATGCCTTGAAAATGCAACGGGGCGATAACATTTTCGAGAGTGATGTGACGCTATGCTGATGTTCTTCAAGTAATACAGTGGCTGGTATGTACAAAAAATCATGCGTTTAGAGTATTTCGTCTCAAAATTTCACTTAAAAGAATACAACATGAACAGTTTAAAAAAAATTGAAGGAAAAAGGGGGAACAGGGGCATAGGAAAACGCTAGATGTGATGCGAATGCCGATATTAATATGCATTCATCTCCACAATATTTTTTTGTGAACTGTGTATATTACGTTTGAAAGTAGTCAAGTCCTCCTTTAACGGTTGCGAATAAATATAATTTTATGTTTGCCATTGTTGATTCATGAAAGAAGAAGCAATGTGTCGAGTCCACACTACGGCTATACTCATTAATGATATATTTGGTGGACTCGAAACGGGAAGACAAAAAAAGATGAACAAACGAATGTAGAGATGACGAACCAAGTGAGATTTCAGAGACAAATAGAGACCGAGCACGCCCTATTCCGCCAATGTATTTTGAGTGAGGCACATCTAATTCTCGCGGATTCAACAAAACAACGGTCATCATTTTTCTGATTTCGCCTAAAGTTGACTGGTGCTAGTCGCATCTGGTGAGCTTTTGGCAATATGGCGATTTGTTTACATTCTTCCTTATCACTTGCAAAGCGGAAAATTTTCCAATTTTCCTTTGAAACTCTCCGAATTTGTCATAAAATGACTTTTTACCAAGTAAATAATTAATTCACCCCTTCTACTCAACATTTGTGATACTTTCGGTGGTTTCACTTCTTGCAGTGAGAAACAGATTCCTCGAGACAGCCTGGTCCTCAGATTGTTCAACTTCCATATACCATATGGATAATTATTTTAGCAATCGAAATGTTCTTTGACTGTAAATGGTGTGTAATTTTTTCAAGATAATTCTCTGTAAATAATTCTGTTTCCAAAATCCTATCCCAAAGCCTGATGTAATGCATTGAATGCGGAGCATTTCGACTGAAGAGTCGATATGTGTCTTTAAGGAGCTGTGTAAATGAAACGGTTGGATAAGCCTGTAAGCAGTACAATTTCTTTTGTGTGTGAAAAATAACTGAATGTCCAGAATTCTAAACATCTGACCGTATCTCAAGTACCTGAAGGAAATGTTGGTCAGGTCAGAGTTTGTGAATCCTTGGCAGCAGTTACTGAAATTCTCCTACGTACTTAACAACTTTGCTCATTAAAGTTTGGTAAGTGAGAAATGTAAACCAACAATAAGTAGTGCGCGGTTTGAATCTTCGCCTGTTCTCGTCAAGAGGTAGATTTGACGCATTATGAAAAAGCTAAAAACTGCAAATAAGCTGTCACATTTCTTTCTTGAAAGATGCCTGTTCAAACTAAATTTAGTTTCTTTATTTCTGAATGATGAAAGAACCTTTAAGGGCCGAAATATCACGAATTTTGATCTATAAGTTGTAAGAGAGCACTCTGGTGAGATCCTCTTTCCTTTTTTCGAGTTACACATTTTCCAATTTTACAGGAAGTAGTATTAGTTGCATCCAGTATCACAATTTATATGTATTCAATGTGTTTCCTCATCGAAATGAGCGAAGAAAAAACATTTACTTTTATTTTCACCGAATTAATGAGAGTTTTACTGCCAACTGAGCTAGCAAATGTTTACGGTGAAGCTACTTTATTTGTTTCACGACTCCCAATTTTAGGAATTCTAATAGCGTATACATCATTTCTCATTTAATGCAAGGTTGAAATACTTTATGATGGTGGTGGAAGAGACAATTCTGGTAAAATTGAGAGAATAATCAGGAAGAAAAGTTCTTAAACAAATCTCAGGAACTCCATCAGATGATGGGCACTTCACCCTCCAAGGATTTTTACACTATGGAGTTATGGGCTAATACTGACAAGCATAATATGATGGATCTGAGCGGTCTCTTACTTACCTAACTTTGATGAGCGAAGGCCTTAAATAAGTAGAAGAATTGCATTAACTGCTGCCAAGGATTCACAAACTCTGACCTGACCAACATTTCTTTTAGGTACTTGAGATACAGTCAGATGTTTAGAATTCTGGACATTCAGTTATTTTCCACACACAAAAGAATTCGTACAGCTTGCGAGCTTATCCAAACGTTTCATTTACACGCCTCCTTAACAACAAATATCGACGCTTCGCAGCCATAACACTCCGCTTTCAACGCACTACATCAGGCTTAGAGATAGGATGTTGGAGACATCAAGCATTTGATCCACGATTAATACTTATCATAGTGAGCAGCTTATGACATAGACAGTAAATTTTTTTTCGTCAAATTTCAATACAGTGTATCTGTAAGACTGGCAGTGCTGCTGTGATCAGGTTCTTGACAGATCTCAAATAGCTAAAATATCTCTATCCTGCGACATGATATGGAGGTTAATAGATTGAGAATTTGATCACAAGGTATTGATACAGTCTAGAAAAAATTATACACCATTTAAAGTCAAAAGAAAGTTCGATAACTAAAATTATCCATTATGAAGTTGAACAATCTGCGGACCAGGCTCAGAGTCTCGAGGAATCTGCTTCTCACTACATAAAGTGAAACCACCGAAAGTATCACAAATGTTGATTAAAAGGGGCGAATTAATTTTTTACCTTCTAATAGGTCATTTTATGACAATTTGGAAGAGTTTCAAATGAAAAATTGGAAAATTTTCCGCTTTGCAATTGATTAGGAAGAATGTAAACAAGCCGCCATAATGCCAACAGCCGAGTAGCATCAGTCAACTTTAGGCGAAATCAGAAAATACATGACTGTTGTTCCGTTGGATCCCCGAGAATTAGATGTGCCTCACTGAAAACCCAACGTGCTCGGTCTCTATTTGTCTCTGTGAGATTTATTCGGACGAAAATTGCTTAAAACGGTTCGACCGGTGTGGCGGGCAATTCAAACATAACAATTAACTCAACTCAAAATGTATGTGAGGGTGCCACTGTGTGACTGTATAGCAGGGTGTCCGTGTCCCTTCGATGAGCCGAAAAATGCCGCATCTGATCAATGAGTGCGAGAGAGATAGAAATAAACCACAAAGATAAGTTGGACTGCATTTTGCAATTTGGAGCTATAAATTCTGTCTCATCTGAAAAAACACGTATATGCATAGGGAAACTAATGGCATATACGTTGTTTTTAAACCGGGCCAGAATTTATAGTTCCAAATTGCAAAATGCAGTCCG